>NC_135307.1:38525507-38763007 GCF_048772815.1 Callospermophilus lateralis | reverse complement strand
GTTAAATAATTTAACACCTGTTTTACCTTACATTTTGTGAAAACATTGTCTTATGGAAATGAATACAGGCATATTGTGGAAATCAAGGTAGGTCTGCATTTATTTGAAAAGGTCAGGTATTTAGCGTTTAAGTATTTTCTTTACCTGCATGAAATTATTAAGCCATTTATGTAAAATACAATACTTCTGCTTTCCCCAAAATTACATGTTTAGCCACTGGCCAAATCAATAAGGACCAATTTTCATCTGCTTAACTCAATATCAAATAAAAGATTAGCAAATCAGTGAAGTCATATGTTCAAATACTTGAAGATCTAAAGATTAATTCATACCAATTATAAGCTTGTTTACATGAAGCAGTGAATGAATATAGATTCTTCTGAACTACAATGCCTCCGCCATCTTTAATGTGATTACAAATTATGATTAAAATTGTAATCCCAAAATATATTTTCCTTGAATTGTGAATTTATAATAATACATGTTGAAATGTTTTAGGATAGCATAATCATCTATTTCTTTTGTTAAAATAGAGTCTCCATTTTATTAAAAAATGCTTTGAAAAGAATAAACAAAAACCGTTTATTTTTTTATCTATCTTTCTGCTTGAGCAAATATGCTAACCTTTTGTTGAAAGGTTCATTGAGTATTCCAATTGTATAGAATGCAAAGAATATTAATTCTAATGAAGTACTTCAATTTGCCAATTTATTTTTATTTGGTAAAATATTTGGGGGCATCTGGTCTATGAAACCTTAAGCTTTTTCATTGGCTTATCCAATATTCAAACTGTTTGATCGATAACAAAAATGAGTAATTATATCTTTTTTTTTCTTTAGAGGGATTCTTATAACTTAAATTTTAAAGTAACTAGTTCTCAAAATTTCCACATCTTTAATGTTGTATCATTTACAAAATATATATTAATGTAGACCAAGTCCTTGGTAGATGTAATAAAATATTTCAATATACTTAAAACATTGGACAGACTTAATACTTTTATGGTATTTCCATATTTATGTTACCTTTTTGGGGAGATAGATGTTGAAAAATGCTTTGGTTTTTTTAGGGGAAAACCATAGACCAGTAGTGAGATGAATTCATGCTGAAAGTGTATTATAAAATAAACCTTTTAGGGTTTAAAGCTTAGTCAAGAATGAATTATAATTTTTAAAAAGATATTGACATAACAAGTTAACTTGTATCATGTTTCAAAATTAAAAGAAAACAAAACTAACTCTTTTGAATTTAATAAAGTCTAACCATAGTATGTTCTAAATATCTTGCAAGAAAGATTCTCCAGTCAATTCTGGGCTGAATATATTTTGTGGGATTTAAGTCCCTAGTAAAAAGCATTTGCTAATGAATTCACTGGTAGAGTTCTTTGACATTTAGATATTGCATCAAGACTGTGTGTGTGTGTGTGTGTGTGTGTGTGTGTGTGTGTGTGTGTGTTCATTTCTGTATTTTGGGGGAGGGGGCTGTTTACACACATGTAGGCCAAAAAATAGAAACAATTATTAGGAATGCATATAGACAACTAATAGTTGTTTAAACAAGTGATTTGAAAGCCCATATTATTACATGTGAGAATGATGAGAATCATTTTGTCAGTAAGAAGGAAAAACCTGGAGGTTGAATTTCCTGTGAAGTTTGAGTCATGATTTTCAGAAAATGTTACTTTCTATATACTCCACAAGATTAAATCTAAATTAGAGAACTTAAAATTCACTTTTTAATCTTCAAATTCATAAAACTGGTTTATATTCTGGCAGACAGTATAACAGAATCATTGTCCATTGTCCTAAGAGCATACTTTTCATTTCAAAGCCTTTGGGAATTGCTAATACTGGTATTTCTGAGCATAAAAGTTCTTACTTTCAGAAAGCTTTTATTCTGTTTTTAATTAAAAATCCTTATAGTCTGTCCCATTTAGAACCTATTGTATTTAAACCCATCTAATAAAATAGCTTTTAAATTATGCCATTTCTTTTAGTTGGTATCTCAGTTTGTTTATATTTCATGCATCAGTTTCTATATTTGTTTTTCTTTACATATAAAATATATTTGAAGGTTTATAGAATGGTACAAATGATGAATTTTCTGTCTTTAAATTTCTGGAATGAATTATGTGTACTGTTGGATCCATCAGTATACTACAAATAAAATATCCCATGTACAAATTTTTAATCTGTTTAGCATTAGTTTCCATATAAACTTCTTCATTGAGAACAAATCAGATACACTAGATATCTAGCTTGGACAGAAAAAAAAGGAAGAAAGATGGAGAATCAGGCTTTTGAAGAGTGACAGGATAATAAAATCCAAGAATCATGAGCCAACCAAGGTATGTCATGTGAGCCCTTAACATCACTTAAGCATGCAGAAGTTAAAACCAGTATAACATTGTCTCTGTTGTGCATTTTTATGTTTGTCATACCCTCAATATTATTTTCAAGTGAACACAATCATTCAGTATTCCATAGCAATAACCAAGAATGTACACTAAGCAAAATGTCGATGGAATGACGTAGAATGTAATGATACTGGAAAACCTTATTACAGTATGTTGGTAACTTTGCCCTGATAGCTTTGTTAAACAAAATACAGATTAACACACACTTATTGGTTGTATTCTTCATTTTTACTAATACATGCATCACTTTAAATCCTGACATGAATAAATTAGGGATGGACTTTCATCAATTTTTAATACGTTAAAGCACATTACATCTGAGGACACAAAATTCATATTAAAATTTTAAAAATGCAGATTCAAAATCTTTACTCTCTGAATAGTAGATCTTAATTCTCAGTTGAGATCCTATATTCTATGTATATACTGATCTAATTTTGAACTGAGTGGATTTTTTTTACCAGCAATAAGAATGTCATCACTTATCTATGGTAAAACAGTTAAGACTAGTATAATTAAGCTTATCACACCTCTTTTTATATCAGTTTAAATGTTTGGGAAAAGCAAAGTTACACTTGCAATGTTATAATATTCAGCATATTATGTTCTTATTACCATAGGCTTTATTAACATTAACCTCAAGTATTTTTAAAAATTAACTTCTAAATTTAAATTTTTAGGAATATTTCTTAATACAAAATAGGCAAGAAATTTTTCTCAAATATCTTTAGAAATGTATTTTCATAAATGATTTTCTAATGTGATATGATTACAGTAGTTATATATTTATATCTCCTGCAATATGCAGAAGGCGCATTTATTCTTTTTATTCTCACAATATTATAAGGGGCAGGCATTAATTTTAATCTTTTTAGTAGAAAATGAAACAATATGGATCTACTGATTCTAAAGCCCCACTAAGATGAAATAAATGGAAGATTCATTACATTTTACTGAGAGCATAAAAAGTTCTAACTCATAATTAACAATGGATTAGAATATTTTTAAAAATGTAAGCAACTTAATGCAAGTTAAGTGACTTTGTTTCCAAAATGTTGAAATAGTATGAAGTTTTAAGAATCACAGCTATCACATAAAACAAAATATCCAATTAGCATGTTGCCCTATACATTGTAACTTTAGACCTATAACAGTGAATGTTGCCTCTGGAGAGATACCTTACAAAGTGGAAAAAAAACATAATCCTTATGATAACTAAGATTTTTTTAGGAATAAATATGTTCACGCAATCACAACAACATGGTAGTGATATATTAAATTACTTGAAATAAGTGATGTCTCCTTATCTGTTGAATGCATTGTGTGGTCCTAGAGAAAATTCATTGCATTTCTTTTTTCTTTTTCTTTTTTTTGGGGGGTGGGGTGGGGGAGGTGTTATTAGGGATTGGATTTAGTGGCATTCAACTACTGAGCCACATCCCAAGACTGTTTTTGTATTTTTTTAATTTAGAAGTAGAGTCTCCCTGAGTTGCTTAGTGCCTTGATAAATTGCTGAGGCTGGCTTTGAATTTGTGATCCTCCCTGCCGCAGCCTCCTGAGTTGTTGGAATTACAAGTGTGCACCACTGAGCCCAGCTCCATTTCATTTTAGTGCTCACAAGATCCAATCATCTACATGATTTCAACAGTTACTAACTACTATGTTGCTCTTAGAAGTTAAGGAAAGTTTTGATAACTTTAATTTTTAAAATATGCATGTTAAACTATCAAAGAATGTGCATGATATGAAGGAATTAAATGGTGGAAAGACTGATAATGTTTATATTAGATAATTTTCCAAACCTATATAATAGAAAACTGAATCAATAATGCATGTCAAAAGTGTTTAAAGTTTTATTTAAGAAGTATATATTATAAAACCAAAAAAGAATTAACTAATCTGCATCAATTTTGAGTGAATAGATTTGGAAAAATAAATGCTCTCATAAAATACAGGATACTAATAAACACATTGCTTCTTAACAATGCTCTTGGGGATCTAAATTTTTAAAGCATTCACAAAAAGTGTTTATTTCTTAATTGGATAAATCCTTAGTACTAAATTGTAAAGATTATTATAAAACAATCATCAAAATATAATTAATGTGTTTTTATAGATTAAAAACTTGTGTTATAAAAATTCAGAAATGGCATTTTGAGGGATCTTTTAATATGTGAGTAAGATCCATAGGAATACTTTTAAATTCTGCAATAATTATTGTCCCATGTCTTTTTTCTTTCTCAGACACAGAAAAAAGTGTGAATAGTCTCTTTAACTAACATTTACCAATTGTGTCTTTTTTCTTCTTAGTGATAAAGTGCATTCTTTATATACTTTATTTTATTTTCAAAATAGTTGAGTATCACTTGAACCCTGTCATATCTAATTCATTACATTTGACATACTCAGAGATTATTTCTTTGTAGGGAAATTATAAAATGTAAGTCCTAGAAGTGACTCAGTTGTTTTGAAGGGATTATTTCAATACCCTATTCTCTGTAATGTTTTTGTTTGTTTGTTACCAGTAATTGAACCCAGAAGCATTTACCCACTAAACCACATCTCTACCCCTTTTTATTTTTTATTTTGAGACAGGGTCTCACTAATTTGCTTAGAGCATCACTAGGTTGCTTAGGGCCTTGCTAAATGCTGAGGCTGGCTTTGAACTTGTGATCCTTCTCCCTCAGCCTCCTGAGTTGCTGGTATCACAGCCATATGCCACTGTATCAGGGCCCTATAATGTTTTAATGTTCAGAGATACAGTGACAGAAAAAAAAATTTCCTAATGTTTTCATCAAATTATGCTGTTTTCTAATTGAGAATAGCCTCAGCATTGCCTGTTAATAATACATTCATCTTTATTAATATGGGTTTTCAGGAAAAAAGTGTACAACCACTGAAAATAAAAATAATAATCAATATGCTGTTAGCTTTACACTTTTGAATGATAGTAAGAACTTTAGGATTTGTGTCACCATTTCATAAAGGACATTAATTCTTTTCTCTTAATTAATTATCATAGTAGAAATTTTGAAGCAAGATAAATGCCATTGTTTTAATTGCAGGTGTTTTACCATAACTGACTGTGCTTGTTCTTCAGAGGACAAAATGTATAAATCATTTTATTAAATTTTCTGATTTTTATCCCACACTAAGGCAGAGTCTGTGCTGTCCTATGCAAGATATGTTATATTTAGACTAAAATGGATTAAATCTAATTCTCTAAAATGAATAATATCCAAAATGACACATGATAAAAATTTAAAAGTTGTAGATACATTTTTTGAATCTCAAGGTCATAGTAATAAGTATCAAGGTCCTGATTTTCATAAAAGAAAACTTTTGACTCCTTTTCGAACTTATGCTTAGTATTAAAAATTTTAACTAAAGAACATCAGTTAGAGAATATAAATCTCACAGACCTAGCATGATAAAGAGGAAAAGTTAGTTCTTAGGTATACTGATACAGATTAGAATCCATCTTGCACTATACATTTTACCATTTTGCTTAATTCAAATGTCTTGTATAGACTAGGATCACAATCACCTAAGCATATAAAGATTAGATGATGTATTTGTTTTAATTATACCTACATTTTAGTGTCTAAATTAAACCTCAAGTAGTAAGAGGTTTTGAATATCAATTGTCTCTAAAAAGGGAAAGAAATTTATAAACTATTGATCAAAAGTCTAGTAAAGTTTGTGAACAAATTTACAAAATATGTGAGCCTAATAGAACCTAAGATAGAGCCCTAAATTTGAAAAAGAAATTGATCCCATACAGAATAGCCCAAATATAAGCACAAAATAAACAGTAAACATTTCATCTTACCCTTTTACTGATTACAGTTCCATTTGGTTGATTCCATAAAGTAATTACAATAAGTTCTTTAGTATATGGTCAATAGAATTCCTTATATTAACTAATAATAAATGGCAAAATCCCCTGACGTCATTAAATAGTAAAAAAAAAAGATTTTCTAAAGATGACTTATTAATCAAAGAAATGAAAATTTTAAATACAATGCAAGGAGTTTATGAACACTTAAGGGAAACATTTTTAAATGTATTTTCCTCTGCCCATAAACTTCATTAATAAATGGGAAAAAGTGAAAACTTATAATATTCTAAAGATTGATAATAAAAAAAACTTGCAATCAATTAAAGAAGCTGCTGATAATAAGTGAACATCTGGCAATTAATTACTTTTATCTGAGAAAATAAATTCAATGAACCAATAAAGAAGTTCATTGGGTTGCCTATTAACTAGTCATCTTTCAATTTAAATCTTCCATAAACCCCTCCAAGAAAAAAAATACTGCATCTTTTTCACACAAGGAATAAAAAATAAAGTGCTTAAGTTTCATGAATGATTTTATTATACTGAATAGTAATAAAAACTAATACTAGCATTTTTGGTTATAAATTCTTAATGTTTTATATATCAAATAATTTTCCTGCAAATTCATTGTTAATAAAGTTAGTATGTAATAAAATAAAAAATTAAAAAACAGAATTTTATATTTAAAAATCCTAATGTACATGCTTCATTAAATGTAGAAAGATATTTGATTTGAAATATATTATAACTTCAAAGAAAGTACTCTTGACAGTTAATGAAAAGATTTTGAGGTATATCAATTTTTCTTAATGGAAGACTTGTAGGGTATATAAATATTTAGGTCAGTTAAGTATTGTAAACAATCAAAGTTCATACAAAAGAAACTCAGAGGGAATAATGGCAATCGTCATAGGGTACATCTTATGAAACAATTTTGGCCATACCACATACCACAGAGTGCATTTGCTGCTCACATAGATAATTTAGGGTTTAAAGAACTCTGAAAATTTCAACACTTTTACAATATGATTAGAATTGTAACTTGAAGTTTTCAAACTCCTTTCACATAGCATCAGGTTTTATTGTTTTCTTCACGATGTATTCTTGAAATTGACAGAACCAGTATGAAGTTTAATTCTCTTATCTCAAACCTTATTGATGATTTCCTCAATATTAACAGTAGGAAAAAGGGCAAGGTGGACATAACAGTTCTCTCCCCTGGAGCATTTTAATACATATAACATTACATTGTTGATGTATTCAGAAGGTAGCTATGGGACATTTAAAGTCCTCTTGGTTGAATCTAAAAAGTTGTCCTCAGGGTTTCTTTGCCAGGATAAGAACAGAAAATCCTACAGGAAAAAAATGACACTTCAGTTCATATTAACTGGGCCTATGAATCTTCAAAATATCTGCATTTTAGTGAGTTGCTGATTGTAGGATATTTAAAACTCTATTGAGAACATATTTTTTTAAAATTCTCATTCCATTTCCATAACCTGATTTGAACAATCAATACCTTTGCTAAAATTGGCTCTCAAGCTTAGCTGCCATATTCCACCAAGAAGTAATTATCATCATGCATATGATTTAATATACAAGGCAAAAATTTAAACCTTGGTTAAGAGCTTTTATCTGCTAAAATACATTTAACTTTATTATGGGTATAATGTACTACTAGTTTCAAAGAAATCTAATTACAAAATCTTGCATAGTCTGAAAATGTTTTTTGAAAGACATACAAAGATACCCAAGGACACAGAATTGCTTTTTCACTCTGGGCAAGAGTTACTTACATTTATGCACTCTATGGAGGTTAAAGGAAATAAAAGTTCAGTGTGTACAAGAGCCTAGCTCTGTTGAGATTAAAGTATGTTTGTTGCCACTAAAACATTTTCTAAGACCAACAATAATAGAAAAGAAGCAAATATTTGAAATTGGAGGAAAGGACAAAATGTCTAAGGTAATATGTTATTAATAACTATTAGTATTTTAAAACAATAGGATTTTAATAAGTAATTTTTTATTCTCATTAAATTGAAATGTTAACAATAGTAATCCCAGAAAATTTTCATTTGCTATGGCCTTGAAATCATTAAATTGAATATTGTTATTCATGTTCAAAATATGCTACTTTTCAAATGATAGGAAAAGTTCTCTGAATAAAAAGATAAATGAAGATGCCATTAATAGGAAGCAAAAAGAAATTGCATCATTCTCAGATTGAACTGTGAATCCTAGTTTAATTGTGCTTATTACTATTTCTGATTTGCAATAAGCAGTGGTACTCATCTCAGTTATTTTTGGTAGATAATTATGTTCATTAAGAGGATAGGATAGGAAAATAAGGGTTGTCCTACCCACAAAGCACCAGCTATTTCCACACTTTAAAATTATTTCTTAATGGCATGAATTTTAATATAGTGAACAATTCTTGTTATTCTTGCCAACAAATATAGTTCTAAAACAAGGTAGTTTCAAAACAGAAATTATACAATAGAATATGGAAGTCTAAACAGTCTGTAAGTGCACTACAGGTAATGATGCCAAATAACGGAAGGCTTATTTTTATTAGAGTAGATTAAGAGTCTGTAGTCTTCACTGTCATAGATTATCATACTGAATATTTTAAGAAGTGACTCTGAAGTTTTGACCATGATTTTAAAAAGGGAAGTGAGTCATTGTGATATTTTTTAAGGAATACTGTCATTCAAAATGCTTTATCATTCCTTGGGTATTTAAAATGGAAATTCTCAATATAACGTTTAGAAACACTGTCTTTGATTAATCAAAAATGTGTTTTTATATCTCAGGCTTTTGAGGTTAATAAAACTTTAATCCAAAGATCTTTATTTACTTGTTCAGTGTACGGAAGCTTATTTTGTCAAATATTTTTAAATTGCATATCAAGTTTATTATCAAACAACATAAGGAAACACCTTTTGTTATATTTAATAAAAGAGAAAGCATAGGCATGGTACATGAAAAAGTGACTCAGCTTTATTTTTCTTGATGTGTAATTTCTCTAACTTCTCTATCTGAAAATGATGTGAAAATTCATTAGAAAAGAATATATGCACCTGTAAAAATGAAATACAGACCATGCCTATTGAGAGAAATAGCAGCTCTTTATTGGACAGTGAGAAGAGTGAAAATTGCTCTATTGAATGCACAGAACAAAGATGAAGATGATAATATCAACTTGCATTTATTTGCAACATGCTATAGAAAGTTCAAAACATACTGAAGTATTTAATTCATTTCCTTTTTTAATAATAACCCTTTAGGTTAGCAAAATGTCCTTCAACAATCTGCAATTTTAAAGTATGCATCACTATCAGATTTTATGCGTTAAACAAAAAATAATATATTATTAAAATATAGCCCTAAATTTGGTTCTCTGAATTATGTATTGCCATTCATT
This sequence comes from Callospermophilus lateralis, assembly GCF_048772815.1. Lineage (NCBI taxonomy): Eukaryota > Metazoa > Chordata > Mammalia > Rodentia > Sciuridae > Callospermophilus > Callospermophilus lateralis. The sequence continues at coordinate 38,753,326 of NC_135307.1, read as the reverse complement.
TTATGCTGTTTTTAGAAAAGCCTACACATTAAAATATCTGGAATTAGGAAAGAATAAAATTTCTTTTAGCACTACCCCTTGATTTGTAATATTGAACTTACAAGAAAAACAAAATTAACAGATAAAAATGCTTTATGTAGCTGAAAGACTCAATATAGAGATCAAATAAAATGTCTGAAAATAAATGCACATAATCTTACACATCTCATCTTTTCACCAACATGTAAGCTAGAAGAATGATATGTGTTGATATATTCAAAATTTAGAAAAAAAAGTTATTTCTTCTTATTTATTTACAAATTCCATTTTAACTTGAGAAATTTATCTCAAGTGTTAAATATTTGGATCATTGAATCTTGGTTTTAAACTTCACCAAGCAAGATAATGACATCTGAGGTAAAGATGTTGCCATTTTATTTTGTATAAACTGTCAATTTTTTTTAGTTTGATTGAAATTCAAAGTAAAAACAAAAATTACATTGTGTATGTTCGTAATGTGAACAGCAACCAATTTGAAATATGAACTCCAGTATTCTTCCACCTTTTTAAAAGGCAAAAAAAAAAAAACAACCCTAATTTTAAATGTGAATCTGTGTGTAGCTGTGCACATATGCATGTGTGTCACTGGAAATTAAACCCAGAGATGCTCTACCACTGTGTTATATCCCCAGTCTTTTTTATTTTATTTTATATATTTTTTTGAGATGTCTCACTAAATTGCTGAAGCAGTCCTTGAATTCAAGATACTACTGCCTCAGCCTCCAAAGTAGCTGGGATTACAGACATGTGCCACCACACCTGGCTAAATCTTTATGTTTACCTAATATTCTGCAACATACCTGCTGAATATCTGACAAGGCCAAATCTATGAGTCCTTAGTGTTTATTATAATGTGAATATGCCATACAAATCATCAAAAATGACAGTGATATTTAAATGTGTAATGTGTTAAATTTTTAACCTGTTTGATGCCTACCCAGATCAGCAACTCTCAGAAATCACTCAGAATCTGAGAAGGTAAGTTAAAATATGCTTGAATTATATTCTTTATGGTCTGTAATATAGTTTATTTAGATGTTATTTTAAAGCAATGAGTAAATATCCACCATAGGCATAATAAAAATTTAAATGGCTACTTGATATGATATATTTCACATGGCTTAAAGTAAATTAAGTCATAGAAGACAGGAAATTTGCACTATGTAGCACACAACGTAGAATCTGATGTTAACTATCTATTTAAGATCATTTTCCTTTTTTTATTTTATTAAACACTCCCACATTTGAGAACATTTCATCTGACTCCATAAAATGACTGGTGGAGTCCTCACCTCACTCCATGCCTTTCCCCTCCCCACCTTTGTCCTAAATTATTATTTCCACTGAATGATATAGTGAAGCATGGTAGGAAAAAATTCCCAGGATTGAACTTAACCAACTGGATCATGATCAAATCCATAGTTAAAAGAAGATTATACTAGAATGTACTTATTATTAATAACCTGTAAAGTGACCTATTAAAGTTAAGTAATACCCCAAATTATGAAACTGCTGCCTCCTATGATATTGCTTGCATTCCTCATTACACACAAGTCAATATGGTCATTCTATTCCTAACCAAAAACATGTTCAAATACCTTATGACACTCTGTATATAATCGTGACATTCATGTGTGTAAATTTCTCAACAACAACCTCACCGATCAGGAATGAAAATAAACTTGGAAATAGACTGAGTTAAACACTACTTACTTGATGGCAGTATCAAACCAGTGCACAGCTGTGATGGTAAGTTTTTACACTAATATCCTTTAAACACAAAGGGAGAAAAAAAGTCCCAACGTTAAAAATGTTGTTTTAGGAGCAAACTATGAAATTCTGAAGTTACAAATATGGGCATCCACATCATATTCACAAATTATCAACTGTAAGAAATATGAATTCACCTACATCTGAGTTTACTCCCTAAACTAATTTCATGCCATAATCTGATGTAAATGTTAGGTATCAAGTTTAGATCCTCATACTGAATAAAAATGATCATATGTTTATTTCCTGACACAGAGCTTTGTATTTTCTAATAAATGCTATCTTTCAACTTTGAAAAAACTTAATAATGTTATTTTATAATTCAAGACATATTTCTTAGTCCCTTGAGAAATAATCTGAGAAATTTCAGGAAAATAGAAATTGCATCTTAAAAGGCATATATAATTTTAAACCTTCTAAAGAAATGATTTTTTAAAAAGTAAATAAGAAAAAATTATCAGCCAACAATACCCCTTTTACTTAGCATATTTGCTTGTTATTGAACAAAAAAAAATTCTCAGGGTAGCTTGCATTTTCACAGCATTTTATCACATAAAAATATTTGCATTTATTGAGCTAGAGTGCCACCTATGGAAGTTCATTATTCACTCAAGTATTTATTAAGCATCTACTGTGTGTATGTTTCTCTCTCTAAAGGACACAACAGATCCTAGATTGAAAGAGATAGAGTACTTACCTGGTACAGTTAGCATTGCAGTTGAGAAGCCAAACAGTAGACTATAAAGAAAATAAAAATGCAAAGGAATAGAAAATGATATAGGACAAAGGTGGATGGGAATAACTTTAGACAGGGCAGTTAGGTAAGATAACTTGAAGAAGGCAAGACCTTTACAAAGTCACTCCACATAACTTAAGAACCAGAGGTGGTTAGTCATTCCATATCTGTCAATAGCCAAGACTAGTCTTTCTGTCTATGCTGTTAATTTTTTTTAACTTGATAACCATTATATGCCTGCTGTATACTGGGCATTTGTGTTAACTTTTCATCACTGTGAACAAAATACCCAACAAGGACAACTTAGAGGAAGAAAAGAGGTTTTTTGTTTGTTTTTTGCCTCTTCAGTCCATGCTTGGCTCACTCCATTGCTCTGAGCCCAAGTTGAGGCAGAACATAGAACATCATGGTGGAGGGGTGCAATAGAAGAAAGCAGCTAAGATCATGGCATCCAGGAAGCAGAGGTGAGGGAAGGGCCATGGGAAAGTTGCATCCTCTCAGGGCACCCCCAGTGGCTCAGCTCCTATTCCATGCCACACCTGTCTACAGTTACCACAAAACTGATTAGATTACAGTTTTCATAATCTGATCATTTTACCTCTGAATATTCCTGCATTAATACAGGAGCTTGGGGATACCTCATATTCAAATCATAACAACCTTAGGTTTATTATGGTAAAATAAATCTTGTCCTGATTTTGGAGGAAATGTAAAAGCAGACCAAGGATTATAGTATATTATAGCACTTTATGTAATAGATGTTCCTTACAGGAAAATTACATAATGCATAGAGGAGTCAAAGAAGTTTCCACTACAACACTAGTAGGTGGAAAAATGATCAGGTAAAGTAGGCTGGTGATTTTTTTCCCTGCTGCAGGTCAATCAGTCATCACATGGCAAAAACATGACAGAGTTGTGACTGGAAATCATACCTCCTGATCGTTAACCAAATTTGCTTTCCAGTAATCTCTACCAATTCATAAATCTTATTGAGAAAAAAATTAATTTTGATATAATACTCCTATGAAAGGGACCATATTGAAATGCTCATTAAAATACATTATAATCAAGAAAAGAATTTATTTAAGAAAAGTCTGCAAGGAAAAATCTGCATTAAGTGATCTTATGTTCAGATATCAGAATTTTTAAAATATGTTAGAAAGTTCTTGAATATTGATATATAACCCTGACATTAAAATAACTTCACATTCATCCTTAAATAGTTAAAAAAAAAAACAAAAAAAAACTTTTTTCCAATAAGCATGAAACCCAGGTCCACACTGAGAAGATTAGCTGTGTTTCCTAAAGCTAAATAGTGTGGTGGATACTTTCTACACAGTGAAGGAGACAAAAATGATTTGAATGATGCAAACTTTAGGAATAAATGGCCTTCTTTCAAAATCCAAGGATGACATAAAGCATCAGCTAAAACACTGTCGACAATTGCACACAGACTGTGGGCTAGTGGGACCTTACATAAGAGCTTATCTTATTAGTATGTAGAATATAGGCAGAGACCCTGGGCTATGAATTAGAATGGACCCAAATATTTTTTTCTCTTATACCTTGCTGCCACAGCCCCCCACATAACATACACTTTTATGTAAGTTCTATCACAATGCAAGTGTATTGGAAAAGGGGGCATTATACCATTCTCATCTTTGTGCAAATTAATTCATCTTACTAATCCTAATGAAGACAGAGATTTGAATAAATAGAATCTGAAGAGGATACTAAATCAAGAGAAAGGACCAAAATTAAACAAGGACAGTATCTCCAGAACAAAGACCTTGTAGAGAATTACAAAGTGTTGGGAAGTTGAGACCTGTTTATTCCTGGCTGGAGAAGTTTGAAGAGGGACATCATGACAGAAATTCTGGAAAAGCAACAATACTGTTCACCTTCATATAATTCCTCTCATACATTTCTTCATGTTCTATTCTTGCTTCATTTCCTTTCTTCCAAATCTTTCCATCATCTGCCTCTTTCATACTTTCTGTTTACCAAATTTTATTCTGACTCCATCTGTCTCTTTCTTCTGTATTTAGTCAAGAATTTTGCCAGTTAAGAGTTCCAATCCCAAGTGTGTATCTTGTATCAGAACTCACTTTAGCATAATGATTGGAAAAAAGGGGGAAAAGGTGATTGTCAGAACTTCATAAGCAAACCAGTCAGAAGTACCTCCACTTCAGGCTTCAGTAATAAATTTAGCCTCACATAGGAAGCTGTCATTGGGTGGGGGAGTAGAAGGGAGAGGAAAGAAACAGTAGCAGAGACCATTTTTACAAGTCAAAGGATGCACTAGGAATAACAATGAGTACCCAAGATTTCCCAAGCAATCCAGAAAATAGGGTCACACTTGCTACTGGCTAATAGCTGCCAAAAATCACCTTTGAATCGCACTGTCAGTGGTCATATATACAACTCCTCCAGTCACACAATGAAGATGGAGAATATGAAACAGACAACCAGGAAAGGAAAGAAACCGAAGGGTCACATCTGCCTGGTCTTCCTTGTGGTAACAAGAGTTGGCCTTTCTGAAACAGCATTTTGTAATAATAAAGATTTGAACATGTAAGTCTTGGAAATATTGGTAAGAAAAAACACTTACTTCTTAAAAACAACCCCAAATGTAAGAACTCTCAGGCTCTGGGTTTTAAAAGTTATGTTTATTGTTTTGATAGCTAGGTTCAGAATTAAGGAACTCCTTGTACCTTCCTTTTGGCTCATATTGCAATGTGCATTCATGTTTGGGAGTAAAAGGAATTGGGTCAGAATTCTACCATGCTTCATTTTACTGCTTTCCTGCTGCTTTTGGAACAATTGGTGAGGAAACTATTTTAAACACCCCACTGCCCCCAATTACTATTGTAGTGGTGATACATCCCCAAGGAATTTACACATCTCCATTCACAAACCCATTCTTTGGAACACAGGCTCTAGAGTCCAGGGCACAATTCCAGCATGTGTGGACACAATGGTTCTGTTGCCTTCTTGAACTACTTCAGGTCCAGCCTTTTCCAGTGACATACTTAACTGTTTTTCTAGCACTGATCTCCAGAAAATTTTGCAATTGAATTGTCTTTTTCAGTCCTGCTTCTGCCACCATATGTTTTTTATTTACTTATTTGTCTTAAAGAGCTTTATCAAAATTAAAATTTGATAGAAAACTTCAGAAGAACTTTTTCCATCAAAACTGGGTAATAATTCATAACTGAAGTCCTACTAGGAAAGGAGAAGGGACTTCACCTGGAGAAGAGATGACTGACAATAGCTTGGTAAACACCTCCAATTCTACAGAACAATGACAGGTGAGCTACCAAGCACTTGAATTCTGTTTTCAATGAGAATGAGAAAAGTTGGAACAGTCCTAAATTTTAAAACAAGCTTTCTGGTGGAGGGAGCTGATTTTGTGTCAGAAATATATAATGCACTAATATTTTATCACAAGCAACTTCTCAGAATATTTTAAGAACATAGCAGTCATATTGTTTTGTTTTTTGAGTTTTCATAAGAGCATATTTGCCATGGTAGTAAAATGTAGTGGTTTTCTAAATTTTATTCTCAAGCAGAATTTTTGGCACCCTGATCATTTTTTAAAGTCTTCCCATGTTGAATTTATTAAAGAATTAAGAAATTAAATTATATACAAGAGGTCACAGCCACACAGGTTTTTTTCTAAAGGGCTGTTTTCAACCATCAACAAATTGGTCAACAAAATCCACTAAGCACCTCATATATTTAAAACATTTCTTCTTTAGAGCAACATCCCTATCTCTCAGCCTTGAACATCATAAGTATTCTATTAATATTTTATGGATAAAATTATGAATAAGGTGAATATCTACCTAGGAAAGAGAAGACAGGATGTTCATCACAGGACACATTAGAATTCATTGTATATTTTATAATCTTGGATTAAATTGATATAGATGATGCTTCTTGTCAGTTTATATCTCTTGTTATAACTCATTTACATTTTCAACAAATCCTCTGCTTAAAGCACAAATAATCCTGAAATTAGGTGGAACTGTGGTTTCCTATAGAAGTCAGAGCTAAAAGAGCTTGGTTTTAATGTTCTATTTATATGATTTTAAGATTCTTGGCAAACACCAATGAAGAATTTCAGGCTCACTTTTCTAGCTTTGCTAATAAGTATATTCTCGCTCTATCTCATAAAGGTCATTAAATTGCCAATTTTTTTATTAAAGAACTTTGTGATTAGAAAAATTATATAATGACTTAAATCCACAGAACTTTAGAATTAGAAAAGAACATTTTAGAACACCGTGTTAGGAGAACAGCTGTTGGAGGAGTGAATGACTTTGTAGATGAGGAAACTGATAGCAGATTGAGATTATATAATTTTCCCAAGGTGACTTGGCTTCTTCTCAAAGCAGAATAATGGCAAGCCCTTTAGAACAGGGGCTGGAACAGAGTCTGATGGGTCTTCCTATCATAGAGCTTGGTCCAAACCAGAGATCTAGTTTCTATTTTGTGAGTTGTGTTAGAAAACTGAGAAAAGCCTCAAGAGTGCGCCTTCTTTAATGTTACCAGGAGATGTCACCTGTTATTTTTTTATCAAAAAAAAAAAAAAAAAAAAAAATATATATATATATATATATATATATATATATATATATATATATATATATATATATATTTAACTACCTCTTAGAAGTATGGTTAAAATAAGTGAGGTAGAATCCAAAGCATTTAACCCATGATAATAGCAAGGGTCAGGGAGACAAAGCAATTGTCAATCCCCATGTGGTAGAGTCCCATGCTTACACTCCATAACCTCTTCTCCCCATAACATGTTTAGGCAGATCATGTTTTCCTGTAACTGATAGTAATGGAAGCCAAGAAACCAGGCAGCAATTAAACAAACTGCTGCTACAAACAATTCAGAGTATCCACATGCACAGATTTTCAAAAGGGCAAATTGGCTAGTTCTGCATGATTTCCAGTGAATTCCAAGGCACTGATACTATGAGTAGTAACTATAGGCACCTGTGTGACCTATGCACAAAGGTGGAGCAAAGTTAGGTTCTCTTAGGGAACTCCCTGGCATTTAAATCGGATTTACTGGTTCATCAAATGTGATTGATTTCTTGTCAACTTAATGAAGTATAAGCTTTCATTTTCCTTATTCATTAGTCTATGAAAACGCCTGCCAAAGACCACTTAGAGGCTTTCCTTTGCTAATGCATAAAACTAAGAGTCTCCTGATGCATTTTTGCTTCCCAAGAGAGAGTCTACTCCTTGGTAATTCATATCATTTTCTCTTTAGTAATACTGCCTTGTTTAGAATGCATGGTTCATAGTACAGGATCAAAGTTTTTGTTGCAAAATTTGGGGAGAGAGAGTTATTCGCTGAGGAATGGTACCTTGCAATCATATGTTGAAACATCTTTCACAGGTGTTGAATTTCAAACTAAAATCTATATTTTCCATAAAGAAATACATGTCTCTCACTTTACTCCCTCTTAGAATTATATAAGTTCCCTTACAAGATTCTCTTAAAATCTTTATTTGTAAATCTCCCCGATCTTATTTAGAATAAAATTTAACTTTTCTCTTTTCCCATTATTGTTTTTTCTTCATCTGCTTTAATCCTTTGGATTCTGAATTAATTAGAAAATTTCTCCCTAACAAATATATGTATAATTTTCTTTTTTTGTACAAATGTTATAAAAAGAAATTTTGAGCTTATTGTGCATAACACCTGGTTTATCTGATTGGCTATCTGTTTGGAAATGGTTTGTTTCCACTATGGCTCCATCAGTTGAAAACTCCCTCTTCTCACTCACTGGGACTGCACATGTCACACTAGAGGTAGAAACTGGTCAGGTATCAGCACTGGTTGTGGGTTCATTTGTCACTTTTCTGGCCCTCGTTACTATAGTTCTGTCAGAGTTGTATCTATCATACAGAATGACATTTATAAGAAATCATTTTTTAAATCCCCCTTTTCAGCAAAAGGATTATCTTAGCCATTATACATTATGAACACATTCACACCAGAGCAGAAGGGAAACAAGGAGCCTCTCTAAATAAGAATTTTATAGTGCACTCAGATCAGCACCATGTATTTTCTTCTTGTGCTATAAAGAACTGGGACCAATTCTCTTTGGAACTGGGATCCTGTCCTAAGGGAAGCAGAGATCTATTTTTTTAGGGTAAGTATGTTAAAGAGGTAGCAAACTCATGGTTGAGTTGGAGTTTGAAGTGTTACAGGAAAAAGTAAAAATAGTAGAAAAAGACAACTGACAAATCCTAACAACAGGGCATACTAAGGGTGCTTATAATATAGGTCAAAATCTGTGACAAATCACAGAGAAATTAAACATGTCCCTGAAATGACTTTTGGTGCCACAGCCCACAGAACCTCCTCAGGTAGAACTCTTATTTGCCTTCACAGCCCCAGAGATAATAATACTTGTCCTAGCACATAGCCAATACTAAAATTACTAATTAAATAAAAAGAAGGAAGGGAAGAAAGAGAAAGGAATTATAAAACCTAGTCATTGAAGTTTAAAGAAAGAATAGAAATATTTTACACCATCTAGAAGGAGAATTAGTCTGATAATAAGTGGCAGTTATTTTGTTCTGTTTTATTCAGAAATAAAAAGACAAAACCCACAAGTTTATAGACAATTAAACCAATTATGTTGTATTAAAACAAAAAAAAATTGACACATTTATATTCACACATGTGATTCCAGTTGGGGCAAGAGAGAGAGAGAGACAGGATCCCAAACTCACGCTGGAATAACACCATCCAAACAAAGCCACCATGGGGCTTGTAGACTTATTCTATTTCTGTATGGAGCTGGTGGAAGGCAAGTCACTGAAACAGAGAAAGTAATTTGCTGTGAAAATAAAGTTTAACTGCATTTTTAAAAAAAAAAACTCCAGTTTGTGGTTTTACTTGATTATATAACCTTTCATGAAAATAAATTGTATTGTTTACAAAATGTTTAGGTTTCTTCAAGCAGCACAATAAACAGTGAGTAAAAAATTAGATGTTGACAAGTAAATGTTAAACCCTAGCACCATGTTACATCCCAATGATTGTACATATTGATGGGAGCTGTAATAAACACAGTCCATCTGTCACATTTCGCTTAATCTGTTCAGAGTTGAAGCCACTGTGAAAACCCACTTTCCTCTCAAAGCTGTCAGAGGGGAATTAGGATGCATGTATTCCTGCCCCAATGCTGCTGGTAACCAGCTGCATGGCTGTCATTAAATTATTTAACTTCTCTGAGCTTTAAAATTTGGTCTCTATAAAGTAAGAGAGCTTAAACCATCTCTAAGAGAAATTCCCACTCTGGATAGCAGGTTCTGTTTAGAGAAATAAAGTAAAGGACTTGACACCTAACTACAGATATATAAAGAGCTACCCCAAATTATTAGTCTTTTCTATTCTAGATTTCATCATGCAAATTTGTGCTTAGTTTATCCATTGTCCAAATTCATCTTTCCCTTTCTGGCTTTCCATTCTTAGATGAAGTAAGCTATTATTTCTTTAATTTGCCCTTATTTTTTTCCTCAATCCCTGATTACAAGCATAATATCTCAAGAGAATTTAAAAAAAAAATATCTGGAATCTATTAAACGAGCCCTAATCTTTATCAGAATTTTTGCTCACGGGTCATCGTTGCTTTCAGCAACAAACAGCACATCCCAGAGATGTAGACTAGGTAGGGTTCCCATGGTAGAGGTGATAGCTGTAGCAGTTCCATGTCACTGATGTTGACTTTGATGTATAAGCACTGTTGTCATCGTGGTTCCCGTCATCCCTGCCATCACTGTAATCGTGACTCTCTGCACATCCCACTTAAGTTTCTAAGATGTTTAGAAAGATATTCTGCAGCTTAGTTAAAAGCCAGGACTCTTTTTTTTTCTGGCAACACAATTACCTTCTTGGAGTTCAAGTGTCCACTGAAGACTGAGTAAGAAATAAAACGATCATTTGCCTTTGTTTTGGGCCTGTAACTACCCTTAAGCTGTTATGAAATGAAAGTGGAAAAATGGCCTCATCTCAAACAAGTCAGGCGACTAAACCCAGATGTTTTCATAGTATCTGAACAAGACCATATACAATGGTTCTCTTTCCACAAAGTAAAGAGCAATAAAAAATGGGAGTGTTCTGTATCAGACTTCATGTGGTGCTTCCTGATTTAAAAGGATGGGAGAATTAAGAAATAAGAATAAAAATAACAAAAAGGGTAATGAATACATGTCATTCTGCCCCTGTACATTCCAAAACTCTTACCTATGTTTTAGGGTAGGACTATCTTTTGGAACACATCAAATTTAAACCAATTTACATTCTGATTCAGATCTTTACCAAAGCCACCACCAGTTGAGCTTTTCTAAAATTATCCAAAATGACCTTAAGAATTCATGCCCCAAGCTGCTGATCTGACTTTTTCTCTCAATTATTTTACAAAGGCTTCCATTAGTGGTGTGGCAAGTAAAAACCCAGTCATAGTGTATGAGAACCAGCCACAATGTGCCATAAAAAAATAAAGAAAAAATAAAAAAACAAGAAAAGAGGCAGGCAGAGCCAGGATTGCACAGGATGCAGTTTATTCGAAACTTTCAAAGAGAAACATGTCCCCGGGTGGCAGCAAAACCAGTGGATTGGGTGGGAAGGAGAGGGTATATATAATCATCAGAACAGAAGAATGTACTGGGTTAGTATCAAGTTGTATCCAAGAGGTCAGACACACTCCCAGTGCCAAAGTCTGATTGTAAACCTCCACACAGGAACTCTAATGGTGTTGTTTATTTATAGCATGAAGGGAAACTACACAGGAGAATCTGACCAGGGTCACAAGGGGGCAATCGTGGCAATACAACTCAAGATGGCTGCAGTCAGGTCAAGTGGAAGCCCTACAACATAGCTTCAGAGGCTCCAAGTGTATCTTCTCCCCAGCTGACTTATGCATGATATTCTAATAATATTTTTATACTTATAAAAACATAGCTTTCCATCCAGTACATTAGGGTGAGAAAAAAAGAAATAAAAGGCATAACATATTGTCTTTATGAGTCCCCTAAGACAATGCTTCCAAATGCTACCAGTTATTTCATCTTCAGTGCAGAGTACTCCCCTAAAATATACAGCAAGATCCTTAGGGATACAGAATATGTCTTCACTGTATTAACTCTGGGCTTTTCACTTTCTAACCCTCCTTTCCACCATTTGACTTAGAAGTGTGCTTGACATGTACTAGCTGCTCTACAATGTATACAGTTGGTTCAAAGAAAGTGGGATTTAGCCCTGATTCTATTCATTTTCAATTATCACTTACTATCTCAATAAGGAAGGATGTGAAATAGCCTAAAATTTGCTTTGAAGATCCACGGTGAAAGGGAGATCCTGGTACACCTTGTTATTACTAGAGAACTCTTGGTACCAGCTCTAAAGCTTCTCCTCTGTAGCTCTTCTCTCCAATGCTAGTTCAAGCTAGTGAGAGCTCTATTCTTTAAACTATTAAACTACTGATTTTTCCTGAGTCATATGCTATTCTAAGAAGTTCTGAGTACTTTTAAGTTCACCAAGTTTTCTTGAATACTGTTTTTAGAATTTCACTGATGGAGGACATCAGGCTGCCTATCTTCTGAGTGTGTTCACAGCTGCCCTATCCATCTAGCCAGAATAGCATAACCCCAACATCACATGTGATTAGCTTGGCAAATATAAGTTGCCTTTAAATATAGGTTTGAGTATTATTCCTCCCAAGGGAGAAAGGCACTGGTAAAAAATATAGAATAACATGGTTTTAAAATATAAACACAGACATTAACCTATCACTCCCTTTAGGATAAATGTGGGCACAATATTTTCAAAATAATACTATTAGAATCTGGGAACTTTAAAACCAAAAAGAAAAGCTGTATCTTTGACTTCTCTGGTCATACATTTTTGTGTCTTTTATTTTCAATATCTATTTCCATAATGTCCATTTAACATTGATCTGAAATATCTGATCTTCTCTTTTTAAGTAATAAAGAAGTCTTAAAATAAACAACTTCACTCTTGCTGTTAGAGTGAAGTTCACACTAATTGGGATCATCTAAACTTTTAAAAATCTACTTGGGGAAAATTTAATCGATAATTAAGAGCTTTTAGATCATCACCCCGAAGGACTTTTAAAAAAAATACATGAAAAGTAATGTTTGACTCTTTGCTCAAATTCAAAGAATGAGAAAGAAAAATTTTAAATTAAGTACACAATTAAGTAGAAAGACAATCTTTGTTGCTTAAATCAAAGTTCTCTGAGTTACTGAGATGAATGAAATGAATCATGTGAAAGTCTCTTTCATGGCTAAATTAGCTTTTACACATTAATATCGGACACCTCACCTACAGGATCAAGATTACATGTGATTATTTTTTCCCTTCAAAGACATTATGCAAGTACCAAAAACTAGCCCCTTGGAGGAAGGCCAGATGGAACCCTCTTGCTTTTTAACTGTAAATATACAATACATAAGTAGGAGCTCCAATAGGCAAATAATTTGTATAAGCTCAACTCACTTTATAAACTCATAAATTACATAAAAAATATTGTGTGTGTGTGTGTGTGTGTGTGTGTGTGTCTTTATCTTTACTCACTTTCTTGAAAGAAGGTTTAAAACTTTCCCCAGATTCCCTAAGGAGGTAACTACAAATGTCAAAGAAACACTTTTTTCTGAACCTATGTACCCAGATAGATCTAGTGCCTAGGATGGTTGGCACTTGTACGATTGGGCTAGAATTCAGTACCAGTGGCCCACTTAAGCCCCAACTTTACAAATAACTTACAAAATCTTTTACAATTGGTGGGTCTAGGATAAGACCTAAGATTATGCATTTCTAACAAGTTTCTAGGGGATGTTGCTGCTGTTGGTCGTGAACCCAACAGTAGTAATGTCTGTGTAGTAAAGTCTGTGCTTCATACAACAGAAGCCCATGTTCAGTCACAAACTAGTCAAAAGAAAACAGTCTGGGTATCTATTTTGGCACTATAATGCTGGGTATTATGGGAATAAAGAAGACATGTATCTTTGCATGAAAATTTTTACAATCTAAGTGCAATTTTAGTTAGATGAACATAAATCAGCAAGTTATATCACATTGGATATAATTAAATATGGAATTTTGTGGTATAAATTGTATGTTCAAGGAAAAAAAAGCATAACTTCTAAAGAAAATAATTACTGGGATAGAGTAGGATTTCAGTCTGAACTTGAAGACACATAGAACTGAGGCTTAGAAAAAGAAGGACAATTTAAAGATAACCATACACCCAGATCTCAGTACCAGAAATGAGTTGGTTTGGGGCTATGGTAAAACATAAATGTAGCTAATAGGAATGCCTTAAGCTTTTAGGATCAACTGTAATTATGTGCATTATTTCTCCCATAAAAGTTGAGCTGCTCTGCATAGTGTCCAGTTAGTTTTAACATTCAGGTCATGTTGGAAAGATTAAGGCAGTTTTTCATTTTTATGCATGTTCTTGTCATGGCACATTTGAAAGTCCAAGGATAAACGTTAACAATCAATTCACGAAGGGCACAACTGTACCTCTTTTGTCAACTGTAGTTAAGTGACTCTGTTGCTTTGTTTACTTTTCCTCACACTGTTTTCTAATTTGTTTCATAAACCTTCAGGAGAAATAAATTAGTGAGTTACACAACATTAAATTGCACAGAACTTTCTTATCACCACATTAAAAAATAATGGGGGGGTGCTTATGAAAATTCTAATGAGAGTGGGTTGCAATGATTACTTTCCGAAAATAAGTGAGTGTGGTGCTGGGAGTGAGCAGATTTTGGTTCTAGACCATTTTCTACAAACTGAGGTTAGTTCTCTCTGCTGCAAAATAAACAGGCTGAAAAGGTGATGCTTGAGACCCTTTAAAAAACTAAAACCCTTTGATGATATTGCTTATATTGCTTAAAGGACTTTTTCTATGTTTTAAAGCATCATTGGTGGGGCCTGTTCATACTGGGAAATAGACACCAGAGGGTTCACTCAGTAAAGAGGTCACATTTTCATTTCAAGGTCAAGTCATCTTGACAGCATAGTCCAGGGGAAGATCTGTGATGGGAAGATTCACAACAGAGTTTCCAGGAATAGCAAGCTCCCTGTTTCTATTGAAATATGAAAACACATTAAGGTCATGTCTAGTTCTCAGATAAATGTCTGATTGCTCTTTCAGGGAGTCAAAGTCCTTCCAGGGTCTAGGTGACCTTGTTTGTTATGTGTGTTTGTAGATTCATGGACTATGTCAGGCCCAAATATGACCTTCCTGTCTATGTGTGTTTGAGTATCTATGTATGTTTGAGCACCCTGCTCCAAATCAGGAACCAGAAGTATCTCTCTAGTACACAAACTGCCTCACATACAATTCTTAAGTAGCTCTCTCTAAAGACAAACTCATCACTAATGACGATCTATCGATTGGTAAGGATTTGTGGAGATCAGAAGCAGAACACGTTCTGATAATTATGATCAGATGTGATTCAAAGCATAAAGATTTGTTGTTTCTTATTGGTAAACCTGTAAAACCAGGGGAAAGCACAGCTCAGTAGGTTCTAGAGCAATGTAAGGGAGAATGCATCCACATGTGAGGAAATTCTGGACATAAAACTTTAAAAAATTTCAGTTTTGCCCACCTCAGACTTGCATGTCTCTATATGGAACATGTGAAAATCATCAGGAGCCTTTGCACAGTTGTGAAGAAAAGTTACAAACAAATTTGTGGTGAAGGAACACAGGACCAGCTAGAGCCTAGTTCTGCAGCCTGTTGGAAGAAGCAATTTCTTAAATAAGAATCTGTTATGCTATTAATTAACCTTTGTTGGTATTGGCATTGTATTCATTTGGGTTCAAGGGAAAGGAATGTACACATGGGTGGTTTGTATTTTGCAATCTGTTTACAGTTTTTGTTGCTATTTGTAAGAACATCATGCAAAACGAAACTATAAAAAAATCAAGATCCAAGGGGGATGAATCTGTTGCCCTGAGATTTTGCCCAGCATAGGCCAGCACCTGGCCGCAAGCCGATTGACGTCAGCTGCAATATTTGACTTCACTAGAAGCCTGGCCAGTGGGGGCAAAAAACAAACAAACAAACCAGATAAGTCCCAGAATTGACTTAGAACTCGGTCAGAGAAGTGTTCTCTGGGAAAGAGCTATTTCTCCCCTTCCTCTGCATCCCACAGAGATGATCTGAGCCTGGAGCCTGCTTTGATGTCAGTAAGAACTTGGCAACCTGATCGGTTTCATGGGGGCAGAATAAGACAAGCAAGAAGCATAGAGCGGAGCCCCTGCCAACTGTGAAAATCTCTAAAACGTAACCAAAACACACACAGGGATGCAGAACACAGTACTCACAGACACGTTTTACAGACGAGAAATGAGATCGATGTGATATCAAGATTTGCCTCTCACAATGCACAGATTCCATTGGAAAATACAGCAGAATGCATGGTTGGAAATGGATCCATTTTGCTTAACTGGAAAAGAAAATGATTTTGGTTTTAGAAAGCCCAAGTGAAGAAGGAGTAAGGATGAGAGATGTTGTAAACCCATTAGGAATGCATTGCTTGCCTCCATTCCTGTTTAATATCTCTCTAAAGCTATAAAATTGTATTATGTGAATGTAATAAACAGGCCAGTTATAAAGGCCGCTAATGTGGTTCCCTCTCACTGTGCAAGAAAACATTCGGTAAAGCTGCTGACTGATCACGTGTCATTCAGCCATGTTTTCATGACCTGGTGTGGTTTAGGAGAAATGTATGTGTCACAGAGGTGACCATGACCCCAGAGACTTCCTGGATTTCACCAGAGTGGCCCAGCCCCAGGTGCCAAATTAGTGTACCCAGGCCTTACTCAGAACAACCTCAGAGCTCTGATTTATAGAGAAGGAATTGGGGTGTCCATATTGTTCCTCTTTGTTTTAGCCAGTTCCCTAATCCCTCCACTGTACCTCTACCACAAAAAATAAAAATAAAAATAAAAAGTCACTTCTTATGGTGAAGTGAAAGAAAGAATGGTTGTAAATTGTACATGTTAGTTGATAATAAGGCAGGGGGAATTGTAGAAAATCTAAATGTCAGGCAAAGAGAAGCAAACTTCAGACTGGAAAAAAATGATTTTTTGATGGAAAGCAGTAGAAAATGGTATTTTGGAAGGATTACCAAGGAATCTATGTGGAGAATTGATTCAAAAGTAGGAGGGACACAGTGACTAGTTTGGAGGCAGTTATCATAGGCTGGTGGGTGAGTTGATGAGGATCTGCAGGAGACAGAACCAATGAGAATGGAAACAAGGTCAAAGGATATTTGTGTGAAGACTGGTGACAGCAACAGCAATATATATGTGGTACTTACTTTACTTCCAAAAATGCATATTATACATAGTCTTATTTCTCTGGGAGATTATTTCTGCTTGGAGGAAACAGACACAGGGGGCTTATGAAATGAGCCAAGACACATGGTCAGCTCTAGAACTAAGATGTGAACCCAGGCAGCCTATGTCCCTGTAGTCTGCTCACTTGCTCGGTATGCTATATATACGGATTGTCTTCATGGTAAATCGCTATCCCAATACGATCTGTAAGCTTTTATGTGGTGGTTAAAAGAAGGCATTACCAAGTTTTTCACAAAGGGCAGCATGGGGAGGACAATGCTTTGTCTCACTGCTGTGAAGCATGCAGAGCCAGTTGTTAGGACCCTAAAGCATCTCCTGGGAGAAGATACAGCCTGCAGGTTGGTGGGACTGGTTGGTACTCCCTGACTTTTCCACACAGAGGAAAAGCCAGTGCTCACGAGACCCACTGATCTTCTAGAAGATCCAACTCCCTCTAAACTGATGAAAATTACAGCCACTTCAAACATGCTTTTCTGACCATACCCCATGTAGATGATGGAAAGGAAAATAAAATAAGCATTTTATTTGTGGTGTGCCAGGTTCTACACCACCAGGATCAGATCATAATTATTTGCCCTTAAACAATCTATCATAATTCTACCAAGTATCTGCATTCCAACAGTTCTGATATTGACTCCATTCGTTAACTTCTGTATTGTTCCTCATACAAACAAGCAAACACAACAAAGCAACACAAAACAAAATCTCCTCCCTCCCGTTGGTTAAGTGACTTGGTCCCATTGGTATTTCCTGACTACTGGTAAGTTTGTAAGAAAGCAGAAGAGTACCAGTATGGAGTCGCTGAAAACCCATATTCCTTTATTTCAGGTGATCTATTATATGGATGGACTTACAGTTTTTCCATTTTTTGTCTTACCCTGATTGGGATTTACTTGCAACCAGAAGTACTAATTAGTTCAGACTTTATTAACTTACATTACTCTCTTGACCTTTCCCAGATGTGGAAATGCAGAATCTGACATGCACCATTCTCCAACAGGTTAACAAGGACCACACTCTATGACTCTGTGTGTTATTGGGCCCAAAGCCCTATCTCTGGGTAAAAGTTCAGAACCTGAAAACGGAACTGCTAATGGACAGCTACCACATGGTTAGGTGACCAATGAGTGTGGTCCAAGAGCAAGGCAGAGTTCATTATACAGGAAATGAAGTCATTCTTGGTTAATGAAGAGGCACCAGGAACATGAAAATTGTCCAGCTCTGTGACTCATGGAAAGCCCAGGGACATTAACAAGTCAGATAAGAGCAGTTCAGGCTTATTACTGCTCAAATCTCATTTGTATAGTTTCTATCCTCAAGGAGCTTTTAACCCAGTTGAATTGGGGCAGAAAGGAACTTTTAAGTATCATCTAACCCTTCCCCCAGACTGCCAGTTGAACTACCTATTCCATTATGTGGAGAAATTCCTTTTTTTTTTTTTTTGTGCCTGAGCAAGGCTATTTCCACATGGGACGAGATGAAAATGGCAAATAAGTATACGTAAATGTAGGTACATGGGTACTTAGATATGAACACCCCTAGGATTTCTGGATGAATTTCAGGTGGCTCAGAAGGATGTAAAACATGCTAACAAGAGAACGTCATGTGTATCCTCCTGGAATCTGGAGGTAAGTTACCTGGGTTACATCCTGGCTCTACACTGACTTTAAATCTTGGAGTGAGATTTAACCTTTGTTTGTGTCAGTTTCCTCATCAGTATAATGAGGATAATAAGAGTCCTTTTCATCAATAAATTGTACTGATACTTGGTGGTATTTAATTGTAACTTTCTTGATTTTAATGATTGTTTTAGTCAGCTTTTTTTGCTGCTGTGACCAAAAGACCTGATAAAAACAATTTTATAGGAGAAAAAGTTATTTTGTGGTCTCAGTCCATAGATGGACTCTGTTGCTCTGGGCAAAAGGTGAGGCAGAATATCATGGCAGAAAGGTGTGGAGGAGGAAAGCAGCTCAGAACATGACCATCTGGAAGCAGAGGGAGAGTAAGCTCAGCTCACCAGGGATAAAATATATTCCCCAAAGGTGGGCCCCCAGTGATCTACCTTTTCCAATTATGATCCATTCAAGTGGGTTAACACACTGATTAGGCTAAGGCGCTCATAACCCAACTGTTTCACCTTTAGACTTTCTTGCATTGTCTCTCACATGAACTTTGAGGGGAGACCTCACATCTAAACCATAACAGTAACCTACCCACTGTGGGTTAATCATAACAGATAACCCACAGGAAGTATTTAGTACAGTGATTTGTACCCATACTGCTCCATACATATGTGCTCTCATTGAGAGCACATCTTTAAAAAAGTCTTTATTCCTCCACTAAACAGTGATAAAATGTACTGACATTTCGTCTCTTCCTACATAAAACAGAGATAATGCTACTAGTATTTTATAAGAATTAAATTATGTGCTATATGTTTGCTCTTGGTATATATTCTTATAAACAGTAAGCACAAAATGAGTGCAAGTTGCTATTGTTGCTTTGTTAATATTGTTAGAACAAAATGGCACAATTTAAAAGTGGGGGTAAAAAATAATGCAGATGAAGACAATAAAATAAGCTGGAAAATTTGTAAAAATCTATTTACAAAACATACACACAAGTGCACCACAATGTGAGATCTAAGTTTTCTAGATGTTGCCTGGTTTGGCCCTGTGGCATGAGCCTGTAATCCTATACACTCTGGAGGCTGAGGCAGGAGAGTCATGAGTTCAAGCCTAGCCTGGGCAATTTAGTAAGACCTCATTTCAAATTTTAAAGAAAAAAGATGCCACTATAAAATAGGAAAACTTGCAGTTAGAGAACAACTATGCCTAGTAAATAAATATCAGTCACTATCAAGATAGCAATACCCTGTTTACCAAGACCTCAGAGTCGTTTCTCTGAATTCCACATGAAGATTAGACGGTCTGGAGCAGGGAACAATCTCAGCAGCATCCTTGCAGTAGACTGCTCTGTAAGACCAATTTCTTATGTCAGGTGACAGCACCACATCAAAGTGTAATTAGTGAAACAGTTCCATGAGGGTCAAGAATAGTGATGACTAAACATGCCTTAGGTATCTGGCTCCTTTCAGATCTGATTGGATCCCAAGAAAACTAGATAATTTGAAAGGATGATGATTTCTTCATAATGAATTTTATATTATACAAGCAAGGCTTTCTGTCTCTCTCAACTGAACTTTTGAGAAATACTAACAATAAGATTTAATAGGTAGGTAGATGACAGAGATAGGTAGGTAGGTAAGTAGGTAGGTAGATAGATAATGATAGATGATAGATAATGATAGATGAGAGAAAGAGTGAACAATGTTTTGTACTCTATTTTGAGAATCATGTAATTAATTTCCCTTATTAACTAACTCTAATATGTTCCAATTCCTTTACTGGAGTATAAACACATTGCATACTACCCTATGCACAGAGAAGACAGATAATATCTGGTCAATATTACCTATAGAATGACATATTATGTATTTGAAGATAATTCAGGTTCCTTCTGGTTATTTTGATACCTTTAGTGAATATACATTATTGTTACTTGGATGCATCCAGTAAGCTATAGTTTTTTTATAAATATTAATAATAGTTTTTGAAAGATGAACTTGTAATTGTGATTCACACAGATTATTGAGGTAAAATATTTGACCAATTTTCTTTATAGTAGAGACAAATTGCCTCCCCCTACTAGATAGAGTAATGCACACTTTATAGTAAAGCATAGGGATTGTATTGAGAAATGTAACTCTAAAGCATTGAACCAAATATACATATGTAAGAAGAGCTAGAAATAATACTTCTTAAACAAATATTATAACTGAACATGTTTAACTCTGCTAAGCTTAGTTCAAGCTTGCTTAACAGTATTTACCTTGGGGCTGGATGTATTAAATCTGAGATGCAATTCAAGTCAACAATTCATATTCTAAAAGATCATGCTTGAAATTGATGTTCTCTTTTTATATTGTAATTTTAAAATCATTTTAACTGTCCTGTATACTTTTTCTAATAATTTCTAGCTTTTAAAATGTGATGAACTTTGGGTTTTCACCTCACTGAAAAAACTATGATCTCAATCTGCCTATCAATTTGCTATGTAATAAGGCAAAATTGGGTGGATCTTTTCAATTTTAGAAAAATGAGTCTAATTTTCATGAAACGATCCGAGGTGCTATTTAATAGGCTTTGACTTGTCAGAAAAAAAAAAGTGTAGGGGGAGAAACTGCTATTTTTGGCTTCCCTTGTGCAAATGCTAAGAGCATACTTCATACACACCTCACTACATGTGGGCTCTCAGGTGCATGTACTTGTCTTATTCCCCTTTCCACAGTAGAATAGAAGGCCATGAAGGTTCTGTTTCTGAACAACAACAACAACAACAATAAGAAAAACCCAAGTAGAAACCAGGAAAGAAGCTTCCAATATTTTGCTACAGAAAAACAAAATATTTCTTCTGCCAGAATGAAAAAGAATAATTCTGATGCTTTCCTATGCTCACAGCCACACTGCCAAGTGGTCCAGGATACTCAGATTCATTTCAGGTGCAAACTGAGGTAGGAAAGAATCTGGAGGTGCACTCTCAGAAGCCAGCTTTCTTTGGTTGAATTGAAGTCAGGGACAGACTTATTAGGATTTCCTAAGCATAAGCATATATTTATATATTTATACGTATTTGGGGGGGGATACGTAGAAAGTATTTTTGTTTCTGTTTTAATTTTTCTTTAGTGTTTATAAGCTTGTGGTCTTAATGAATAGCAGTTTCTGAATCTTCTTTGTTAAACAAATTTTTTGGTTTTTATTAAAATCTGGGTTCTTTTTGGTATTTGTGATTTTGTTGGACAAGGAATACACATGGAATACATGAACAGCCTTACATTGTTAGAAGTAAAGACTGGCAGATTCACAAGTATTCTTTGCTAAGCCACATGTGAAGTTACAATCATGTCACCCAGAGGTCTTGTACTAACCCTTTTATGCCTGTGTCCCTCCTACCTTGGAATTATGACTCTAAATAATTGTGAAAAAAGAATATGTAATCTTTTCTGTTAATCTTTATCATTGTTATTATGTAGAAATCCATGATTGTTTTTTCAAGAAAATGGGCAAATACACAAAGAAAAAACTGAAGTGTTTCCAGTATGATCCTTAGTGGAAATATTTTATTTTATCTGGTAAGTAAATCCTACCCAGTTTGAGGAAATGATCAATTATAGATGGCTATGAAGAATTTGGGCCTAGTTAGAGAAACTGCATACAAAAATGGTAAATTTAGTGGTAATAGATATTTAATAACTACTTTTTGTTCCAATTATCTATTGCTGCTTAACAAACCACCCATGTATTATTCATTTAAAACAGCAATATTATAGTATTTTCCACAATCCTGAGGACTGGGTGGCTGGGGATCATGCATGTAATTGTCATCAGACAGATGGAAGGTGGAGCTGGGAAGACTGAAATGGCCTCCCTCACACATCTGGAGGTTGGTTCTGCCTGCTGCCAGTCACCTCCATCGTCCTTTCATTCTCCAGTGGACTGAAATAGGCTTCTCTGTCTCCACCTAACCTCTCAGCATTCCAAGATAATGAAAGAGGAATCAGTAAGACCTGTTAAGGCCTGAGTTCCAGAATCCACACATTGTCATTTCTGTAACTTTATGGCCAAAACAAAAATCATGCTTGGCCCAGATTTGGTGAGTGGGGAAATGGATTCCACTCTTGATTCCACTGGAGGACAGTAATGGTACGATTCATTAGGAGCCATTGTTCTGATAATCTACCACACTTCTGAATTGATAATTTATTGAATTAAAATGACATTTCATAAGAAAAAATTTTAGATTGTTAGAAAAAAAATCCTGCATTGTAGACATTTTAAAAGGTTAAAAATCTCAATAGATGAGACTCTATCAAAGCTATGTTAGCAATGACTTCTGAAGGAGCAGTGGTCTGTTTCTTGAAAGTGGCCAGTGACCAATGATAGGTGCTCCTTCTGCACTTACTCAGCACTTAGATGACTCTCAAATTTTTGTTAAATGAATGAAAGTACAAATAATGATGCATAGTTCAATTACAAGTACAAAAATGAAATCAGGTACACATTTGAAAAATGATAAATGTAGCATTTTTCTTCAAGGATGAAGAATGACTTTTAGACAAAATGACAAAATTATAGATTCCTACTAACTAATAAGCTACACAAAATTTACACGCTCTCCCCTGTTTTAAAGTTCATACTAAATGCCTCATCTTTGGTCACATCGACTAAAAAAAAAAAAAAAATCTTGCTGAACTAACCACCATGGGGAAAAAAATGATTTTTAAGTTACAGACAGAAGATTTAGGGAAAGGAACATTCTTTTGAAAAGTGTTCTATTAAAACAGAAAAATACAGAGAAATAGTAAGTATGGTTTTCTTTTGGATGATATTTGTATCTATATGAATATTTCTATGTGTGTATATATGAGAGAGAGAGAGAGAAAGAGAGAGAGAGAGAAAGAGAGAGAGAGAAAGAGAGAGAGAGAGAGAAAGAGAGAGAGAGAGAGAGAGAGAGAGAGAGAGAGAGAGAATATGTTAGGTACTCAGTGGCTGAGCAATTCAGATGTTTTAGGTATTCCCAGTAAAACTTGGTGATGGGAAGTCAGATCAGATACTCTTGATCCTCATCCCCCAGAAGCTAAAGAATGAAATTGTCACTCTTCTAGATCTTTAAGTCCTTAAGTAGTGATACAACAGCACATGGGCAATTGAGAAAATATTTACAACAAATAGCTAAAGTCCTCTGAGTGTGTCGGGGCCGTGGAAAGTGGCCAGGAGTAGCAGAGTCTGAGTCGTGCTCCCCAGCTGGACAGCTATTATGTCATGAGATTAGCTGGTCCACTGAAGCACAGACTCTAGCTCACTATCATACCCTGGTTCTTCAGGGGTCAAGTCTATGAATCAATTCTATCCTTCCAGGATTTTTTTTTTCTATTTTATTTTGTTGCTTTCTGCTGAGAACTGAGAACTGGCTGATGTAGGAAATCAAATATTTTAATGTTTTCTTCATTTAATCAAACCCTTCACACTGATTTTAAAGTGAGTGATTTTAAAGTAGATAAGTTGAATGAACATCTGAAATTCTACCTAATTTTGAAATCCTCATCTCAGGAATTAATAAAAATGAATTTCCTGAAGGATTAGGTTTTTTTTCAGAGGATTTTTTTTCCCCTCAGAATTGAACACATTTTTTAAAAAAGCTGTTGCATCCATTTTTAGAGATTTGGGATCACTAAGCACTAACACATTATCCTGGATAGGGCATTTTCAATGAGAGGAATCAAAGTAAGCAAGGTAAGAGCAAAGCATCTGTCTCATTACTCAGTCTTTTAAAAGCAATGCATCTTACACACAATTCAGGGCAGCAGAGTATATACCATAACGCCATCTTCGGAGGCTAGACTGCTAGGCAGGGTCGAAGCTAGCCGGGGAACCTACACACTTTGCACCTGTGTGACCTGACTCATTTCCTATCTCTGTGCTTTCATTTCCTCATTTAATACTCTCTATACTGTAGGGTTTCTTGAGGATTAAATGAATTAATATCTGCAAAATAAATATGCTTAGCACATTGTTGTCACTAAGCATGTTTGCTAAATAACTAGGATGCAAAGTAAATCCTGTAGACCTGAATAGTCTTTTATATTATAGTATCTAACCTCAAAACTGTTATCAATAACAACAAAAAGTTTTCCTTATTTCATAAATATAAGTTAGGCATTAAAAAATTATGAAGTCCTTGCTCTACGTCTGTGGAGTAAATTCTTCATTTATTCATTCACTGAATAACAACACAGCGAGGGCTTGTTGTGTGCCAACCACTGTGTTTGGCACTGTGCTTGGCAGGAAAGCCAAATTTAGAGTCATGGTCTTCAAGGAAGTTTCAGTAAGCATCACTTACACATTCTTATTCTTAAATAGGATAATGTTTTTTCAAGATAATGAAAGACATTAAAGTGAGAAATCTAATCTCCTATGTCCATCTAAAGCAAGAATTGACATATATATATATATTTTTTTTTTTTTCTGTACAAGATTAGATATAGTAAATACTTTTGCTTTGTGGACCATATAGTCTCTCTCTGTTGCAACAATTCTGCTCTGCAGTAGTATCACCTAAGCAGCCATAGACAACACACAAGTGACAAACAATGTCAGGTGGCAGGTCACATTTGACTCCTGGGCCACAGTGCACCAACTCTGGCCTAATGGCTTCTGACTCCCTTTCTTACCAGGGAGTTACCCCTGGATCCTGTGAGAAGAAAAATGATGGTCCATTTTCATTTTCCTCAACACTTTTGTTTTGTGCTTTTCAACTATTCTGTTCACAGGTCTCAGTCAAAGACTTAGAACAGCGACAAAAACAGAAGAAAGGACGAAGAAGTCGAAACCTATAGATACCCTTTCAAGGCTTCCATAGAACATTGCAAGCAAGGAAAACCTCCAACTCTGAGTTGCACATTTCAATATGTTGCTAATCATGATTAATTCCTTTTGTATTCATTGTAGGAACATTAATCATGATTAATTAATTTGGTATGAATGTGGATATAACATTTAATTTCTCCCAAATTTCAGGGGAGCCTATTTCAATGAATTATTGAACAAAAATGAGTTGCAGAAGGAAGGAAAAAAGAAAGTGCAACATGAAACAGTATAACTGGCACTGCATGAATGCTATATTAATAAGTGATGGGTTCAGTAGGATATAAATATACTATATGGGTCTCTTAGTAATACCTTACACAATGAATGAATATTTGTAAGAATACAAAAATACTCCAGAGTTAGAGAATGACACATCTCAGGTTCAGGCAAAATTATTGCTGGTCCTCTACCCCTTACCTCTGATCCACTTTCCAGAATCTCTGACAGGGTGACATTTCTCAGTTACAGTAGAGAAAAATTCTCAGTGGAAACCACTGATGCCTGAAAGTGCTTCTTTACAGTAATGCTTTATTTTATAAGGTCAAAACAACTGTTTGTCATCTTCCCATTCCCTGTCTAATATGCATACATTAGTGTCTTGGAAGAGTTCCAATTAGTGAAGAAATAATATTATTAATTGATCTGTACCTTCCAGCTCCCTAGTGCCAAATCTGTGTTTTAGTTTTTAAAAAGCATCTCATTTCTCTGAGTAATAACACAAATTATATAAGAAATTATCACATAGCATAGATTGAGTATGGAAAGATAAGAAATGTGCAAACATTAAATTCCACTGTATTACCCCAAACCAACCATATTCTTTTGCTAAATTTTACTGGAAATGGTAGTTCATTTATTCCAATTTTCTGCTATTCTTGGTGACATTTTAAGGCCAGGCCTACTGAAAAGTTGGAAAAAGGAAAAGAGAGGGACCCAGATTATTAAACTACAGAATTAAGCATACTGTTATCCTCCTCCTCTCCCTCCATCCTTCCCTTCCTGCCTCTATCCTTTCCTTCCCTCTTTTCCATTTGCCTTCCCTGAGATGTAGCTAAGATAGGAACTGCCATACATTTCAAGACCATAGTGCTAATTTAGGATGCTCCATGCTCAGGATGGGATTCCCTTATTTCTCTAGTTCATTCACATACACCCCATGGGATTTTTCTCTTATCCTGGTACATTATCTGTCATGTTGGACTGTGGTTGACAAGCATATTTACCTCCATTTTTGAACCATGACCTCCTTGAGAACAGGATCTATTTCTAATTCTAATTCATTTTATGTCCACTCTCCTAGTATTGTGTCTAGCTCACAGCCTGACACATGGTATGATGCATGTTAGGCTGTTTTATTGTTATGATACCAAAATACCAGAGGCAGCAAACTTTCTAAATAAAAGAGGTTTATTTAGATGACTGTTCTGGATGCTTAAAGTCTAGGTATCTTGGTCACCTTGTGGTGGATGGCAATGGCAGGAGTACAAGTGGGAGGAAGAGATTATATTGCCAAACAGGAAGCCAGAAAGCCATTTGGGGGTCAGGGTCACACTTATAGTAACTTGCTCTCTTAAGAGCTCAGGGGCCCCATGAGGGCTAACTTAATTCCTTCAGAAGACAGCACCTCCAATGACCTGAGGTCTTCCCACTGGGCCCCACCTCTTAAAGGTTCCACAACCTCCCACCTCGCCACAGTGGGAATCACACTTCCAATACCTTTGGGGGACACACTCAACAATGGCAAGGAGGTGCTTAGCACAGGTTTTAACCAATGATGACCTCACTTCCCAAGTACTGGTTTGCCTTCTTTCTATTGTCATGGATCACATCTCCTCTCTACCTAGCCCAGGCATAGATGCAGAACAGTATAGAAAACCTTCCTCAGGTAGCATTTTAGCATAGTAGTGCTCAGCTCAAAACCTGAAGTAATTTGATATTTCATATGATTAGAATGTCTGGATTTTCAGGCTTGGTTATCTGTTACTTAGCCTCGTGAAAATCATTTCACCTATTGTTCTAGTCAAAAGAAAAGATACATCTGGCCCCTTCTTTTCCTCAGGTGATTGATTTCTCCACCTTTGTATTTCATCATTTCTCTTACGACTCTTATTTCCTGATAAAACAAAACAAAACCACAGCAGCAGCAACAGCAATAAAACTACTCAGACTTTCTGTTCTGGAACTCTGTCCTTTTTATTTCTTATCTGAAACAACCCTTTTGTCTTTTTCAACTCTGGTTTAATATGTGCCCTTGAATGTTGCTTTGTTTGCTCTCATGCTCACTGCATGGATGTTTTTTACTATATTATCTCTATTAAACATTTTAAGATAGAAGAGTGAATAGAAAACACTGGTCTTTTACTTTTTTGTTGTTGTTTTGGACCAGCTTTGGGGACAATATCTCTGCTCTCCTTTCTTAGTCATGTGATTCGGGAGAGATTGATCCCACTCTTGACTACAGATGTGAGCCCTGACTGGCACATTTCCCCTGGATGAAGGATTGGTTCAAGGATGGGGGGTGTAATTGTAACATAATCTGTAGTTTATGCAAAATATTTCTTGGGATTCTAGGGAAGAGAAATTTCCTCTTTCTGAGAGCTACTGGTTGGCATATTGAAGAGGTGCCATCCAGTACCAATGGGGAGACATGCTGGTAACCCAAGAGGAGAGGCAGAGTTGCTATACCACAATGTGGAGCCTAAGAGTAAAGTTCCTGTGTAACACATAAGGTTGCAGAAACTGCAAGAAAGCATGCCTTTGGTGATATCATTTAAACCTCTGGAGCAAGCTTCCCCTGAAGCCAACCTTTGTCTTTTTTGGTTATGTGAGACAATAAATTCCCTTTACTGTTTTAACCAGCTTGCTTTGGCTTTGCTGCCACTGGAAATTACAAGGTTCCTTGTTAATGTGCACAGCATAGACAGTGAGCCAGCACAGACTTGTATTTGAATCTTGACTACGTTATATTACAACCCAAACAATCATATAAACTATCTTGGTTTTCACATCTAAAAAATGGAGACAACACCTGTTCTGCAGAATGAATCCAAGCAATAAAAGATATCTGCAGATCTCCTGGCTCAAAAAGGGGTTCAGCAAAAGTTAGTTGCTATGGTTAGAAGCTATTAATTTAAATTAACCTACAAGGTCTAGTGCTTTACACACTCATAGATCTAATTATCTTAACACGATTAACACTCAGCATAATTGTCAGAGAAAATTGTTTAAAAATACACAATACATGTACAATATTCATATCTGTATATATATATATATGATGTGTGTGTGAACATACACAGTATTCTTTGCCACATGTCTGGAGAAGCCATGATTCACTGGAGGTAGGTGGCGAGTAGCTATTTGCAAAGATGGATTATAAATCTCTGATTTAATAAACCTTTCTAGAGCCACAGAGTTTTATTCCCATTTGACAAAGATCTGTGGAGCTCTTTCCAAGTTATGACAAGCAGCCATTTTTCCCCCACTTTGATGAGCTCATACTTCTGCTGGGCTATATCTTGTAAATCAGGAGAAATCATCATACAAATTCTTCTGGAGGAATTGGAGATGTCAGCTGATCTTTGCTCCATTAATTTCCAGTTGCTCATTTTATTCAAATTACATTAGTTCCTTCTTGGGGTGGGAGCTGAGTGGAGGGAGCGAGGAAGGGTTTATAGAAAGCTGTATATGTTTTCTTGACGTCCACAGCTACAGTAGGAATAGAAGGAAACATCTTTCCATGATGTGTAGTTCAGAAATAATTGAATTGTGGACACTCTTTAAAGACTTTTATGTGAAACTAAGAAACACAAGCTTGACTTTGAGATCTTACTGGTCATGCAGCAAACACAAGCTTAATCCTTCATTTTCAGAGAGGGAACTGTAGTCACTGTTTTCCTCTGATGAACTAACACCAATGAGTAGAAAGCAGAAGTGCCAAGGGGCAGAGAGTTGATTGCACAATCATCTAGAACCAGGACCTGCTAAGTATTTACCATCCTGAGCTGTGAATGAGGACAAGGTGCTGGGGACGTAACTCTGGGTTTATCTGATGGCTTGTCAGCAAATGCTGTAACATTTTCATCACCCAGGCTGACAAGTTTTTGCAGAATCAGGAAATAACTTGTTTTGAGGCGTGCAGATGTCTCCGTGTGTCTTGTAAACAATCTGGGGGGTGGGGGGAATTGAACAACAAAGGGCAGCTTTGCAGATCACAGCCCAGGATGATTGCTTGACAGGTTTGTGCCAACTCTACTGGCAAACAAATAGAAACCAGCCATTCCCCTTCTCTGAGGACTCTGTATTTTTAAAGGAGGATAATAAATGCAAAGCTGTGCAAAGCCTGGCTGGGGGAAATGTGAAATCCATCTCCTATCATTTGCATAACATAATCAGCAGTGCTCTGTTAATCAGGCTGGAGGAGGCAGTTGGAACATGTGTTCCATGGAGAGGTCCTGGAGCGGGCCCCAAAGTGCATGCGGCACCTTCCTGAGCTTTACCCCCAGGTGACTGGCACCCGTCCTGACACATTTCCTACCCCCCAGGATTACAGACCAGGAAAGCTGGCACCCCATTGTCACTGGTTCTTCCAGGAGAAGAAACGATCAGGCCAGAGTAATGCCTGCCTGCATTACCTGTTCCTGGCTTTTCAAAGACACTGGAATTTGTCCAACTCATAGCTATGTGCATAGTGACATGACCGAGTAGGAACATTCCACACCATTTCTTGCTTTGTGCAAGAATGACTCATTTTTCAAGGATTCAGCTCTGGCTATTTCCAAAGGTGTCTTGAGACCAAGGTAATTCATATCATTGTGATTCTACAGAACAAAGTGCTACTGGGTCCACTTTGTATTAATGTTTCCATGGCAATCAAATACTTGACATTTTATTTAAACTTCTAATCTAGCATGGCTCAGCAGTCTATGAGAGGAAAGTTGGACCCTAAGATTTCACTTCTGGAACCAATACTAAACCAATAGGTAGGGTGCATAATTAACTTTTACCATTTTAAAATTCCAGTTGCAACGGGTGCTAAACACATCACGAAACTAAAGCTCACTCCAATTGCTCCCTTTGGGGCCTCCTTTTGTTATTCACATTCAAAAGACATATCAAGGGCTGGGCTTCTGAAGGTCTGACCCCCTCCTCTTGCCAGAGCCCTCCACACCAGCACTACCATGCACATAGCAACTCTAGAGTCAATTCAAACTGTATATGATTAAAAGATGGAAATATTCCCCACGGACACTGGGCAATTTATTTGTGAAAAAGATTTAATGAAGAATTTCAAAGCAGACAGTGCCCTACAAAGAAAGCTCATTTGTGAATCTCTATGTTCTCTCTGCTGCCCTGAGCGCATCTGAGGGGAGGAGGAGGGACCAGTGCCCTGCAGCTATTGCCAAGTGTATCACATGTGAATTTCTCAAGATATAAATATTCTCAGGCAGCTAAAGGCATTAGAACAGGCTGTTTTTAGATGGTCAGACTATAGTCAGAGCTTTGCCTGGCCAAATCAGGAGAAAGGCTGTTTGCCCTCCATCTCCACGTTGTCTTAAGTACTCCAGGCTCCCAGCCCTCAGTGGCATCCTGTGGCTCTGGGTATCTCAAGATAAAGCCACCCAGGATAACTGTCTATGAAGGTCTTTGCTTAATTTATCATCACAAAATGACCTTGTCTCATCTTCCTGTTCTTTACCATTTGGATCCCAGCTCATAAAAACCCCTCACTCATAGGATAAAGAGTAATAAAGGATAATAAAATCCAGTTTCCTGGGACATTTAAGCTTCAGAATAAGAGCATCTGAATCCAAATTTTCCCTTTCTAACTGTCTGAACTTGAGCAAATTGTTTAGATTCTTTGGGTCTCAGGCATTTTATGTGTAATTAGGAAAAAATAGTTTCTCATTCATAAGGTTTGTTTTTTGTTCCTGCACCAAATAAGATTATGGATATAAAGCTATTAAGTTTATTTGAAAAAACTGGTTGTTATTTGTAGCAGGGGAAACACAATGATTCGACATCTTAATTTAAAGAAATTTCCAAGAAAACCGGTCAGGAGTCTCCAAAGTATAAGAGAGAACTGGTTAGAGATAAATGTTAGGGATTATATACTTGTATCAAAAAAGTGCTATCCAAATTTATTGTAATCTCAATCAAAATCTCTATAGAATTTTTGTAGAAATTAACAAACTGACTCTAAAAATTGATATGGAAGTATAAACAACCTAGAATAATCAAAGGTGGGGAGTAAGAGGATCCGAGGACTTCAATTGTCTCATTTGAAGACTTACCATAAACCTACAATAATTAAGTACAGTATAGACATAAGGATCAACATATAAATCAATAAAGCAGAATAGAAAGTCCAGAAGTCAACCCACATTTGTATATCACCTTGATTTTTTGACAAAGATGACAAAGAGAAGCATTCAGAAAAGGAAAGTTGTTTTAACAAATGTTGCTGCAACTGTTGAATATCCACACAGAAAAATAAAACAAAGCAAAAATCAAGAACCTCCAAGTCCTCCTTACATCACACAACAAAAATTAATTCAAAATAGGGCATGCTTTAAGGTAAAACCTTCTATAGAAAAATGAAGAAGAGTATCCTCATGAGTTGGAGATAGAAATAAGTTTTCTCTTTGATAATAGAGGTGGAACACTGGGACACTTAATCACAGAGCCACAGCCCAGCCCTTTTTATTCATTTATTTATATTTTGAGACAGGGTCTTGCTAAATTGCTTAGGGCCTTGCTTGGTTGCTGAGGTTAGCCTCAAATTTGTAGTCCTCCTGCATCAGTCTCCCAAGACAAAGTTTTCTGAGGTCAGAGAAAGCAATAACTATAAGAGCTGATTGATCTAGCTACCATAAAATAAAACCCTTCTCTTCTTTTAATAATAATAAAAAAACTAAGTTAAGAAAATGAAAATAAGCCACAGACTGGGAGAAAATGTTTGCAAAATGTATCTGATAGAGGACTTCATGCTGCAAATCCAGGTTATATAAAGAAATATATATAACTCAATGTTTTAGTCAACTTTTTCACTGCTGTGACATAAAGACCTGAAAGGAACAATGAGAGGAGGAAATTTTTATTGGGGCTCTCAGTTTCAGAGGTCTCAGTCCACGACCAACCACCTACCTTCCTTGGGGCTAACATGATGGTGGAAGAGTGTGGTGGAGGAAAGCAGCTCAACACATCACACCAGGGAGCAGAGAGAAAGGAGGAGAGACTCCACTTTCCAGATACAAACTATATACCCAAAGGCATGCACCCCAATGACCCACCTCCTTGAGCCACACTCTACCTTCCTTCAATTACCACTTAGTTAATCCATATTAGGGGATTAATTCACTGATTGGTTAAGGCTCTCATTACCTGATTGTTTCATTTCTAAGTCTTTTTGCATTGTCTCATATGTGAGGTTTTGGGGGACACCTCACATCCAAACCACAATGCTTGATAACAGAGACATCAAAAACTCAATAGAAAGTGAACAAGATATTTAAACAAGCTTTTTTCAAAAGAAAAATAAACAAATGGTTTCAAGTATATGAAAAAGTACTCAGTATCATTAATTATCAGGGAAATGCAAATTAAAACCCAGTTTAATACCACTAAATATTCCTAAGAATGGTTAAAGTACAAAAGGCTCATGACATCACATGTTGGCAAGGTTGTAATGGAACTCATACATTGTGGGTGGAAAAATAAAATTGTGCCTCCACTTTGAAAGAACTTTGGGAAGTTTCTGATATCACTAAATGTGTGGCCTATTACCCAAGATTATCAGTAACCCATATTCCACTTGTAGGGATTTATTCAAAAGAAGTAAAAACTGTGCCCATAAAAATACTTCTATATGAATGATCGTGGATGCTTTATTCATAATAGCCTCAAACTAGGAATTCACTAGATATCTATTAACAGGAGACTTGTCCATTAACTTATGGTGTAGTCATACAATGGACCACATAGAAATAAGAAGAGATCCATAACTCATAAGCAACAGCTTCAATGATTCTCAAAACATAGTTAAGTGAAAAGAGTCATATACGAAGGAATATGTACACAATTCTTTTCATATGAAATTCTAGAATTGGTAGAACTAATCTAAGGTAGAAAAAGATTATGTCATTGCAGTTTAAGAGGCACAGATACTCTTCGTATCTGGATAGCAATTTGGGTTAAATAGATGTATGCATTTGTTAAGCACTAGTGAACATTTTCTTGATTTATGCATTTCATTATATGTAAACTTTACACCAAATGAGAAACTTTAAACAAATATTAAACTGTAGTTAATAAAATGCATACTGAAGTATTTAGGAGGAAATATATAGTTGTCTGCAGTTTTCTTTGAAAGTCACCAAAAACAAGATGGATTAAATTATGGATAGAAGGACAGGTAGACAGCTAGCTTTGTGATAAAACAAGTACAATGAAATATTAATAGTCCAATCTGGAGGATGTTTATTACAAAATTCCTTCCCCTGCGTGTTTGAAATTTTTCAAAATAAAATGTAGGGAGAAAATGTTACTCACTGCTCCTATTTACTCAGCAGTTACTCTAAGAACTCACAAAAGGCAATTTCCATATTGCAGGTTTAGATCTTTGGATTGATCCAGTTATATTTATTCATTTTTTTTTTTTGGCAAATAAGTTTGAGGGGGTGTGTGCTAGATTGTGGATATTAGTGTTGACACTGGCAATTCAGTAGTGAATGAGACAGACTAGACTGCCTCATAAAACTTTTATTCTAGTGGGTACCAGTACAAAATGAACAAATGGTGATATGTGTCATGAAAGAATCACAGGACTGAGACGGAAGGGGCAGTTGTTACATAGCGTGGAGTCAGGGGCCAGCTGCGTAAACTGAGGCTGTTGGCAAAGCTGGGTGAAGAACGATCCAACTGAAAGGCATGAGGCGTGCATGACTCTGAGCTGAAAGAGCAGTGAGACTGGCCAGAATGTGCAATACACGTGAAGAAGGGGAACCAGGTAGAAAGAGGATCAGGTGGGTTCTATAAGTCATCACAGGCCATATTCCAGGTACAGCTGGAAGGCCCTGGAGAGTTTTCAATAAGAGTGTAACATGATCAGACTTAGGTTTGAATATCCATGTTCCTGCTATGAGGAGAAATGCATAAAGAGAATGCTGAGATGTTCATGGGGAGACCAGGTAAAGGATGACTGGCCCAGGCTAAGGTAGTAGCTGTGGGAATGGCAAGAAGTGGATTGATTAGTGATGTGTCACATTTAGGGCTGAACATAACTATTTTGGTTCTAGTTCTCCAGTGAGATATAGATATAGTTCAGACTTCATCTACAGATGAAGTTTCCTGCTCTGAAACTAGGTGAGAAATTTTTTGTTAAAAGTCATTCTGCTGGGCATGGTGGCAGGTCCCTGTAATCCCAGTAACTTGGGAGGATGAGGCAGGAGGATTGCAAGTTCTTGAGGCCACCCTCTGCAACCTAGTAAGGTCATAAGCAATTTAGTGAAAGTCTGTCTCAGAATAAAAAATGTAAAGAGCTGGGAATATGGCTCAGTGGTAAAGGTCTCCTGTGTTGCATCCCCAGTACCAAAATTAAAAAAATAAAAAATAAAAAAAGTCTTTCAGTCTTCTTAGAAGTGGATAGGACAGTGCAGGTGAGGTGTCTTTGCACTTGTCTTCTACACCAGCAGTGCTGGTGGGTTTTGTTATTACATCAGTGTACTGCATAGTAAGATCTTTCATAAATGAGTTTCAAAATAATGAGAGTCGTGTCTGAGGCTATATTTTAAAAATCAAATGTACAACTTTATCTGTTGATTTAAAAAACACTAAATTTCAAAGTCTGTTAAAAAAATCACTGCTGTTAAAGAAAATAGAAGTCTTTTTTGGTTTGTTTTTGATTAATCCTCCAGATTGCTTGTCAGTCTGTATTAATCAAAATCACTAGATAACTACTCAGTACTAGTCTACTTTGCTCTCATGGCAGCAATTGTAGTATTTCATCTTTAAAAAAATTATAAAATAAAAACATCATGACAATCTGGCTCACACATCTGTCACCTCCCTGTTTGCCAGGGCTAATTTGGCTCATTTGGTGAAGTTAGTCAGCCAGACCACATCCCTCTATAGCTTGCACTTCACCTTCTACCCACGGAATCTTTCTATTCTGAGGACCATCTTCCCTGATACATGCTTGTAGAGAACTCTAACTTTGAGAACTCTAAATATTATTTTAAAAACTAGTTTTGTTATGGTTAGAACCAGTCTGCCTTGTGTTTGTATGCAGGGAGCTGCAGTTCTCTTTATCCTTCTACTGTGAAGAGTATTCATGTTTGGTTGAAGTGAAAAACCGCTGTCTTAATTGTGCATGTCGGGAGAGAAAGATATTAAACCACTCTACATATGCAAACTTGTTTTCATTAGGTAATTGCCATTGGAGGTCTTATTGAAGGTAAATCACCTTTCCTCAAACCAGCAAATGATCAGTCTTAATATAACTGGCAAATAGAAATCTGATTCATGGATGCATACACCATGGCATTATGGCTCCCTATTCTTTCCTATGGGCTCAATGTATTTTTATGCAAAGCACTACTTCACACCTGAAGGCTTACAATGTTCTGAAGGAGAAGGAAGTCTGCTATGGAGTCTTGTTTCTCACCTAGGAGGACACTGTAATTTCTTCTTGGGAAGGATTTGTACTGCAGACCTGTTCCTCTAATAAAATGTAGTGGATTTGCTCTGAGACATCTGAAGTTTACCTGGACTCTTCCGCAGGCAGAGTACCCTTTTGCTGTACAGTTGAGCGGGGGGATTGGGAGGGGGAGTGGTGCACACAAGGACTGGACAAAAGTCTTTGGTTTCCTTTTTCCTTGTGGATCTTGTGCGGCAGCAGAGGTCATATCTCCTCCATTGTGCTTGTCTTCAAGGAAGCAGCGAAATTAAGAAAGAACAGGGACCTTCAAGCAGGACTTCTGGGACTTTCATTTTTAACCCAAGTTGAAGACACAAGGGCTTGGAGACCTTTTTGGTAACCCTTTAAACTGAAGTCAAAAGGTTCAAAAAGAAAAGGAGAGTCTATGAAATATATACTAAAGGCAGAAACCACAGTGAGAGAGGGAAGTAATATGTGATTTGGGATAGATGCCTTTGACATATTCATTGATCTCAGTGACTTGCAGAGTGCTGATAGCACTGTGGCCTCAGGGTGAGGCGCCTTGCCAGCTCCCAGATCAAAGGAGCGCCTAGGTGCTGAATCCCTGGCGTACTCCCAAGCAAAAGTGCCTGGAGCCACATTTGCTAATTACAGGTTGTGTTCTGCTGTTTCCAAACAGGGTGAAAGTGACAGAAGTTTAACTGTGAATAATTACACACTTGAATAAGTATGTGATTAGCACTATTTGTTGTGGTTGGGACTGGAGTGATGGGACAAGAATGGAGTGATTGCATTATTTACAGCTTAATTGTAGACAAGTAATTACTTATGTAAGCTGATGGTGTGGGGTCAGAGAGGACCTGAAGAAGAATGCAGATGATCTAAAATTCAACTTTTCAAGCTAGTCACCACCCCCATCTCCCCCCTCCCCACCTCTCTCTCTCTCTCTCTCTCTCTCTCACACACACACACACACACACACACACACACACTCCCTTAGAGCTCCACAAAGAGACTCTACTACTCATTTCTTGAACGAAATGCTTTGGAATGTTAAATGTCTTGTTCAGTCTAAGCAAAGCAAAGTATCAGCAAAGATGTTATAAAATCTCTGTTTGGAAAGTAATAAATCACAAATGCCACCTAGTGGTTTCTAGTATCCAGTGGCTGCATTATCTGCATCATGTAGACATAGCCCAGTTCAGGTGAGGACTTTTCAAGTGGAGGAGGGGAGGGGTCCCAGTTATTGGACTTGGGTTCAAAAAACCAGGTCTCCAAGTGTACCCCCGTGACCTCCCCTTACTTCATTCAACTTTACCAGAACACCAGTCTCACACTTCCGCCCACTTTACACCATTGAAACTTGTAGAAGAGCAGTGGAAATTTGACAATAAATCACTCTGTAGTTTTTACTTTCCCCTAAGACACTAAAATAATAAATGAGGAAGTCAACTGCCTTCTCCTTCGGAGAGTAGACTCATGGTTGTGTTTCCTTGACTGCCACTTCTCATTCACCAGGTGGTTGAAAGCCATTTTCCTAATTACTGCTCTCCTGGTTTTAAGTGTTCATGTCTCTATTTGCATCTGGAGGAATCCTGTTGCACAAATTCTCCCAGGGAGTGTGCCTGTTTGATAAATGCATTAGGAGGAGAGGAATGAAGAGGATAAATTATTTGTTAAATCTTTTTTATTTTCACCCAGTCCCTTCCTCCAAGCTTATTTTCTAATTTTGTTAAAAAAAAATAAACATTCAATTTTCCTCTAAGTATGCAACACCATATAAGTATAATTTTCTAAACAGGCCTCAGAAAATATTGCTGAAACCCA
Organism: Callospermophilus lateralis; assembly: GCF_048772815.1. Taxonomy (NCBI): domain Eukaryota; kingdom Metazoa; phylum Chordata; class Mammalia; order Rodentia; family Sciuridae; genus Callospermophilus; species Callospermophilus lateralis. Next base: position 38,715,371 of record NC_135307.1, on the reverse strand, counting down.
ACAGTACAACTGAGATGTAAAAAAGCCCAATGTGGGGTTCTGTACAAATGCAGCTTTCCCTAGCTAACTAGAGTCTCTGTTTCTCTGTTTGCAACACTTGGAAAAAGTAACGGCGATGCTTCTAACCATTGAGGCCACTGATTCAGGGTGCTGTCTGTAGGAGGTGGCCACTTTCCAGCTGGAGTTATGATTTCACATACAGTTTTTCATTTCCTGTTTCATGTCCCTTTTCTTTCGCACTTCACAGTTCTTGGCAGAATACCTGTTTCACTTCTTTAAGGGACGGTCTCCTACACACATGGCCACTTCTATCCCACTCAGAACAACCTCCTTCATTCTCAGCGTTGCCATCACACTTTTGGATACTATCATCCCCAAATATGTCTAGTTAGGTCAAGTATTTTCTTTCCACAGGGACAACACTTGTGGGAATGACACCAGAAGTCCCTTTTCTTCCCTGAGTTAGAGACATCACCATTGGATAGTGTTTTAATCATACTTTTTAAATTTTCTTTATTTCTGAGGCTTTGACATTTGGGGTCTTGCTGGCCCTGGAGAAACTGCCCCTCCCAGGGTTAACCACTTGCTAGAAATATGTGAACTGTGAACTGACCCATCCAGAGTCCACACCCTCACCACCTCCTCCATCAGGCCCACACCACTATGCCCTTTTCTAACCACCCCAGAGCCAACAAGTAAACTGGAGACCAGCCCCTATACGCAAGAGCCCACTGAAATTGTGCAGACTACCCATGCTAAGCAAGTTTATACTACCTGGTCATTCCTTTCCACAGAAACCACAGGAAAGGCTCCTGCCCATACTTTTTCCTCATTTATTCTGCCTCCTGATGGATCCTGGTGCTTCCCAGTGTAAGGCTCTATGTCATGGGAGCCTCCCTCCTCAAGGGACCCACGAGAAACATCTTATCAGTGGCAGAAGTGTCCCGATCCATTGGCCTCTCCATACCTAACTAATAACAAAACTTACATTTTAAAGAAGATAGCCCTGCCTAAATCTAGGCATGCTTCTCGGCAGTGCTTATTCCAGGACATTATTACTTTCTCCTTCTTTAGAGTTCTCCTGCCAGACACCTGCTTCAGGGTAACACAACCGTCTTATAGCAGGGAATCTTCATGTAACCGTAAAATCAGGTATGCTGGTGGCCATCTGTTAGCTCCTTGCTATCTCCAGCCCTCCAATGGGAATATTTCTCTCCTAAAGATGGATGACTGCCTAATCCCACTCCACTCTGCCCACTGAGGAGTATCTCTCTTTCTTAGAGATGGTTATCCCAACCCCAAAGTCCCATTCTTAAATCCCTGCTGATTCAGAAAGAACTCTTCGGAATTATTCTCTATCTCCTTCATTTCCCCATTCAGGATGACTCTGTGGTTATAATTGTTTTGAAATATCTAAGATGGGATCCATATATTGAAGAATGGAGACTGGCCTTCAGACAGACAGCAAAGGGCTGAAATGGAAAAGTTGGTATGAAATGGAAAATCCACTGGACAGTCAGCTGGTCCCAGATCTATGAGAGACCAGATGAGGGCACATGGGCCAAGTCAGAACTATTTAAAACTTTATGCTCCCAATGTAAGCTGAGAAACCAAATTAAATGATATGATAGGAAGCTAAGCCATAATAAAGTGGGGGAGAGGGGGAGAATTAGTAGATTATACAAAGGGGAATGGCCTAAACCTAAATTGAAAGGAAGGAAGGGGATAATAATAGGAAAGACAGACTAAATCTAACATAATTTTTCCATGTAAACATATGAAAACACACTCAAGTGAATACTACCATTATGCCTACCCATGAGAATGTATGATTGTACAATGTTATTAAAAAAGATTCTACTGTCATGTATAACTAAGAAAACCAATTTTAAAAAATAATCATTTGAAATGAAGTGGCCCCCTCCTACAATTGCTACTTTGGGATAATTCCAAAAGGGTCAAAAAGATATATCCTTTTGCCATGAGTAGAGTCTCTTCCCAATGTATTTTTGCTTCCTAGTAGTGATGTGTTCAGATTTTGAACCTTTATAGTTTGTCCTTAACTTTATTCTTTTCTCCACAACTGCACCTCCTTGGAAATCTGAAAGACACTCATATCCCAGGAGTGTTCAGAGTAAAGAAAACACAAATCCAGCTAAATTGCACAGCTGGTCCCTCAAGGATCTTTCTTGAGCATGATATTGGGAGAATCATCCCCAAACCATGGAAGCTCATATTAGGTTTTGTGTCCTTTCTGATTTAGATAGGAGGTGTCCCCCAAAAGCTCATGTGTGAGACAATGCAAGAAGGTTCAGAGAAGAAATGATTGAGTTATGAGAGCCTTAATCCAACCAGTGAATCAATCACCTGATAGGATTGGTGGTAACTGAAGGCAGGTGGTGTGTGCCTGGAGGAGGTGGGGCATTGGGGGTGTGACTTTTGGGTGTATACTTGTATCTAGTAAGTGAAGAGCACTCCCTCTGCTTACTGATCATCATGTGAGCTGCTTCCCTCCATCATACTCTTCCATCATGATGTTCTGCCTCACCTCAAGCCCCAAGGAATGGAGCCGGTTATCTGTGGACTGAGACCTCTAAAACCTTGAGCTCCCAAATAAACTTTTTCTCCTCTATGGTTGTTCTTGTCGGGTCTTTTAGTCACAGAAAACTGACTAGGAGAAGTGGCAGTGCCAATCACAGAAAGGCTGATTTTAAGTAATTGTTTCCAAATAAGTAAGTTATAGCACTTTGGATCTCTTCTTCCCTCCCAGATCTTCTCTAGTCAGCATTTGTCTATGATATAAACAGTACCTCCATCTTACAAGCTGATGCTGCTAATAAAATTCTGTTCTCACCACAATGCTTTCCCACAAAGCTGTGCTTTCTAAAACAACAAAAGAAGATGTTTTGAGAGCAAACATGTTGAAAGTTGCTGGATACCAACATAGCCCTATCTATTGTCCCCAAATTTCACTGAATAAAGTAAAATGTGTTTTTTACTTTCTTCTCTTTGCTTTCTCAAGTTATACCAATAGTAGGTATAGAAAAGCATTCTATCCTAAAGGAACCAAGAGTACCACAATTTTGAAATTAATATGCATTCGCTATTTTAATAGGAAGAGGGGCAGCCAGATGCTTTGGGCTGTCTTTTGCTTTATTTTGTAGCCACTAGTGTAAAAAGTTCTATTGCTCATCACTTGAGCAGCCAGCCATCAAACATACCAATCAGAAGGGAATACTCAATTGCTGGTGACTGCAATGGCATACACCATGTTTAATCATTTACTCTGAATCTCTTTAAGACGATAATACCCCAGTCTATAAGAGAATCAATATGTTGCATTAAAACAGGATTTCATGTTGCATAATACAATATTTAAAAGCACAATGGAAGAGATTCTCAGAAGAACAATTCATCCCTGAGTAGAAATGAATAATAACTTCTGTGAATTTCACCCTTCTGTTTTGAAAGGCGAAGAGGTGTTCTTTTTTTTCCTGAAAGACATATTTTTGAGGATGTCCTGTTCTATCCAAAGTTGTAAACTACATGAAGCCATTGAGTTAAAACATTTTTATATTATTATATTAAGAATCATATAATACGCCCAGGAAGTGAGATAGGGTGATTATACTCCTTGTTTCAGTGAATTAGAAGCTCAACATGTCATGAGGTGACATGACAAAGCAACAAGTGAATGTCCCAGGGTACTTGTTGATGGGAATTATCACTCTTCCTTACTCATTTTCTGCCTCTAGTAAAACAGCAGGGTCTTTGGCTTGGAACCAGGCTAAAAGGAGCAGCAGCAGTTCAGGATAGGATGACAAGAAATGGGAGTGGAGACTGGGCCACCTTCCCTCCTGAGAGCTTTTAGGTGGTGAGTCAAAATGGCTCAGCATCAAGCGAATTGAGGATGCAGCTGAGCCCACTGGGGGAGTTTCTAGGACATGCATCCTCCAAGATCCCTCTAGGTACTTCGGTGATATTGCCAAGTATTTGGGTTTAGTAAAAAGAGGACTTTACTAGGATTTGGACTTGGCCACTAATTTGCTGACTTTAAAGCTTGAGATTTTAAAAAATTGTATGCAAAGCCATTTTCTATCCCACAAGGACTTCCTGGGGGTGAGTAAATTAATGACTCAGACATGCTTTGAGCTCCTTGGCAAGGGTCTAATATCCCAAGGTGTTGTTCTGTGTGAAAGATTTCCTGATTCTAGTTGGTTCAACAGCAGTTACATCTAATGCCAATCTTTTTGAGCTGGGACAGGTAGAAAACTGGGATTTCCTTTGTTCAACCACCCCATGACCTAAGGCAGTCTGGCACAAAATGATTTTGTGGATGGATGAGCATCTGTTCTTATTTACAAGGATGCCACAGAGTACTGCCATGCTCATTTCCTACCTCCTGGGAGTTTTGTGAGGTTTATTGTGATTATTCCAGCAGTGCACCAGAGAAGACAAGAGCTTTGGAAGAATAAAATATATTTAGTGTTTTGTGGTGACTAACAAGTGCTTTCAATTTGCCATTTAAGTCAGTGATTTTCTTTATCATTTTATTTATGCTGATTATGTGCAGGAGGTCAATATTGGTGAGGCAAAGCATTTCTAAATTATTTATATTTATTTATATTATTCAATTCATAGGTAGACAATAAGCTTGCACATTTTGTTAGTAGAGATGCTCCTTTGTTGTAGTTATTCTCAAGATGTTGCCAAGTTCCTGCTCTCTCTTCTCTCTTCATCTACCTTTCCCAGCCTAATCTCCTCTACTCTCACGACTTCAGCTGATGTTCTGATTGGAAGACTTGCCATGATGCTCACAGCTGTCAACCCAAATCAAATTCTATTTTCAAACTAAAATTAGTATTTTTTTTCTTTCTCGCTCTGGAATCTTGGAGTGACGGTTGAGTCTTGCCTGTTTCTTGTCTTGTGTTCATTTAATTAACATTCTTCTATTCCATCTTCTTAACATCTCATGTATCCATTTTCTCCACTCTACCTACACTTTCGCTGTTGTCTGAGATATTGGAAAAGCCTCCTTCTAACACTTCTTCCGACCCAGTCTTACTTACTTCCGATATCTCGGCTTATTGTCAGAACTAGCAGAATACCAAAACCTCACCAGACCTAAAAGCCTTCAGTAATTCCCCATTGTTCTAGAGTACAATGGATTCTCCCATCATCTAACACTTCTGCCCATTTTCATCTCTTGTAACTTCCCAACATTCACCTTAAGCTTCCTTCATACAAACAAACAAACAAATAAAAACACCAAAATTGCACTTTAAAAACAGAGTTATGTTCTTTCCTACCTCTGTCCTTTGGTCAGTTGTTCTCTATTTATAAAATGACTTTCTAGCTGCTTTCACTTTTTAATTTATTTATTTAACTATTTTTTTTTCTTCAGGATGTCATTCAGGAAGTTTTTGGAGAATCAGATGGTCTCTTTTATTTGCATGAAATGATTCCTCTTCTGAGATTGTGCAGTGGCCTGTGCACACATGAATTACAGCAACTACCACATTCTGTTGTCTTACGGTATTGGCTTATCTGTGTGTGTCCCCCTCCACTGCACTCTGAACTCCCAGAGTCCTGGTTTTCATTTTTGGTTTTTGATCTCTTCATTCTTGAATCCTGGCCTAATATCAGCAAGAAGTCAAAGTTCAAAACAAGAAGAGACTGACATTATGAGGGGGCAACCTTCCTTTCCCCTTGATGGGAAGCATATTTTTTCTGTGTTGTGAAGAATGACTGTCAGAAAGCCAGTTCAATGTTATGAAGACATAGGAATAGGATTCTGAATTCCTGTTCTAGAGGACTGAGTGGCTAAATCAACAAAGAGATTTTGTGGATCCTGGGCAAAGTTGATCTGTTTGTCTAGGCTAAGAAGTCTATTAGAATTGCTAATACAAAACAAAACAAAACAAAACAAAAATAGGAAAGTGCTTGAATATCCTAATAAAATGTAGCTGAGAGAGGAATGCTCACTCAGTTTCCGTCAGCTTTTCTGCATTTCCCAGTACCCTTGTCATTAGATGAGACCATGTAACCAGTACCAGTTAGTGAAATGTGACATATGTCATTTCCAGGAGAAGGGAGTGAAAAACCCATGTATGAGTCCTCTCTCCTTTAATGCTAAGGGAATTGAGCAGACGACACTGTTCATGGTGCATCTATAAGAAGAGAGAGTTCTATCTGTTTGGTTAACAGTATGGAAGAGAGACTTATACAGACAATTATAAATAAAAGGCTAAAATGATTTTTATTAAACCATTCTGATTTTAGTGGTTGTTTGTTATTATAGCACAATGTATTCTAACACAGAGGATTTAGACAAATGAGTAAATATAAACATTCTTTGTAAAATTTGATATTAGCAATTTAATTTAGATGAATTGATGTTAGTTTTTTCCAAGTATATTTAGACTTAAATTTCTTCCATAGAATAGTATGGAGAGACAATTCTCTACAGTTCTCTCACCTGCATGTCTTATGAATGTAGGTACTGACTTCATTTTTATATCTTAGTCTTTCAGGACATTTATATAATGAATATCATTAGAGAGTAGAAATACTGCCAAAAACTATTCTTTCAAGGAGATTTATATTGGGAAATAGAAATAGTGTCCTCTTTTGGAGCCTAGAGTAGATTTTCTTTCAGCTTTGGAAGAAAAGATAGTGTATCCCTTTGGAACAATGGACAGCCATGTTTATGCTATATCTAATATAAGTGATATAGAGATCCTAATCACAGATTTCCTCTCCTGTAAAGCAACTCACTGCATGGGCAGGTGGTATCCAACTCTTGCTATGTAGCCCTGTTGAGAATTGGGGCTTGGGATCCTGCCCTAGTTGATACTCTAGCTATTGTTATACTGTAAGTAATAAAGACCTTTGCTTCTGACCTGGTGTTCTCACATCTTCTGCTAGCATCTATGAAACTATGGTAGAATATCTTGCTAGCTTGCACATCAAGTAAAACCTTGAATGCTTCCCAATTCTTAAAAAAAAAAAAAAAAAGATACAAGGGAAATTAAGTTAAATTTGACAACAAGAATCAAACAGAGAATGAAGCAGATAGATTATGGATAAGAAAATGATTTCTCAAAGTCTCAGACCTGATGAGACTTTCATTACAATAGAGAGGAATTGATCTGAAAGAGAGTGTTTCCTAGCCACAATAGGTATCAAAATATCTTTCATATGCAGGAAGTTAAAAATCAGGAAAGAGCTAGGAGGGCAATATAGCTTCTGAGTATGAGTGAATTGCTGGGAATTCAAGAATATGAGGCTATTTTCTGGGTAGATGGATAAAGAACTGAGTAGGAGAGAAGATGGTATACAGAGAAAGAAAGCAAGCATAATCAATTTAGAAAATGTTTTGGCAATATATACCTTAACATACACATATCCTAAGATCTGGTGATTTATTTTCTATATATGGTCTCATAGAAACCCACACAGTATATTGGGAAAGCATAAGACTATTCACAACAGAAGTTTTGTTATAATAAAATATTGGAAGCAATCCAATTGACAGGAGGATATAAATAAATTGCATTATTACTCTGTAAAAGAATATTATTCATAAGTGAAAATAAATCAACAGATGAATCTAGACTACAAAGAACAAGTCACTAAAGAATATATTCAACATTACACAATTTTTATAAAGCTCAAACCAAACAATTATTAATATATTATTTAGGGCAGTGTTTTTTTATTAAATTAGTTATTTTTGTTATATATGATGGCAGAATGCAATTCATTTCATATTACACATATAGAGAGTATTTTCATACCATACGTGTATTCATACACGTACTTAGGGTAATGATGTCTAACTCATTCTACCTTCTTTCCTATTCCTATGCCCCATCCCTTACCCTACCTTCCCTTTGTCCTATCTGAAGTTCCTCCATTCCTCCCATGCTACCCCCCATGGCCATTATGAGTCAGCATCCTCATATCAAAGAAAACATTCAGCCTTTGGTTTTGGGGATCGGCCTACTTCACTTAGCATTATATTCTCTAACTGTATCCATTTACGTACAAATGTAGGGCAGTGTTTTTAAAACCATTTGACAACCAGAATATATGGCACATGAACTACATAAGAAATGATTTACACACACACACACACACACACAGAGAGAGAGAGAGAGAGAGAGAGAGAGAGAGAGAGAAATTTACTTGCAGTGTTACACTTACCATGTTGATTCTCTTCTAAATTAAAACCGAATGTTAATAGTGATTCAAGGGGCTGGGAATGTGGTTCAAGCGGTAGCGCGCTCGCCTAGTATGCGTGCGGCCTGGGTTCGATCCTCAGCACCATATACAAACAAAGATGTTGTGTCCGCCAATAACTAAAAATAAATAAATATTAAAAACTTCTCTCTCTCTCTCTCTCTCTCTCTCTCTCTCTCTCTCTCCCTCCCTCTCTCACTCTCTCTTAAAAAAAAAAAATAGTGATTCAAAAACTTGATTTCATCGCCATAACCTATAGTTTGAAAATCACTGTGTGGAAATCATATGTGGAACCTGTAAATAAAAGCAGTGGGATACTAAACACACAATAGAAGATAGTGGAGAATGCTAAAAAATGAGACTATAGGGGAGGAGTCTACAGAAGTAAAAATGAGATTGATAGTGTTCTAGTTTTAATTATGATGTTTGGTTCATGAATATTTGCTTCAGTATTTTGTTTAATTACATATTTAAATCGTATGCATTATGTCCATGTGTCAGTTACAACAAAGGAAAAGAAATCAAGGATTCTTGTCCCTTGGGTGTCATGATGACTCAGGATCATCTAAATCTAGAAGTTGGCATACATTTGTGAGTTATTCAAATGTTGAAAACTGGTTTTCTATCCCTGACTGCATTTTGAACATCAGATGACTACAGACTGTCTATACTTCAGTACTCTTTAACAGAAACCGCCTCTTTCTAAAGTCATTTTGAATTTCAATGCCCACCAGAATTCAAGGAAAGGGAGATTTTCCAATTGTTGGCATGAAGAGAACAGATGACTAGACCAAATAAAATGTAAGAAATTCTAAGGACAGCACTGGAATCTACAATAAATGTCCTCCTCTTGTAGGCTGTGCCATAGCCTAACAGAAAAAATTTGCATTTAGCTACATTTTGATCATAGAAGATGAAAAAAAAGTGGGGGAGGGGGAATCAGTTTTTCTACAGTTGTAATAATTGAAGCAAAGTAAAAAATAAAACTTAGTAGTTGATCATAGAATTACTTCTTAACCTAGTACCTTCAATAGGCCAAAGTCACATGAGCAGTTATTTAGCTGGAATGCCATAAATCCTCTAGAGTGTGATTATGGTGAGCATTTCTAATGGATTCTTGCACTCTTTCCTATCAACTCCATTTTATTGTTTTTGACATGGCAAGCCCAGCACCCCTTTTTTAGAGAGCCTTTTATTTAAATGGAAGCAACACTTACGTTTTTATGTAACCTCAAAAATACTGATAAGAAAGGATGCATAGAGAAATCTTTAATTGAAAATTAGACAGGATGCCATCTCTGGGACATCTGCTTTTACATCATAATGCTACTAGAAAGGGAGATATTGATGAAATTGGGACAATGGCATTGCAGAACCATTTGGGTATTCCCATGGTAAGATTAGACATATAGCCTAATTTGCAGTTCATTTTGTACATTAAGCAAACTCACACAATATTTCCTTTTACCTATGTTAAACATAAAGAAAACAGAAATCTTTGCAGATACAAAAGATAAAGATGTTAAGAAAAGTAGATAGGCCAAAGAATGTTTATTTTCAAAACCATTAACCATCCACTGGAAAAGAATTTCAGGGAGCAAATGGATCATAGAATTTGAGTTAGAAAGAATGGAAGACATCATCCAGGTCACTTTCCTGATTTCACAGATGAGGAAATTGAAGCCCCCAAAGGTTAACTACTTCTCTGAGGCCAGACAGTTTTTTGATGGGACAACTTGATTTAAATCCATTGCTATTTCCCCTATATCATACAATTTCAAGGTTTTCATAAAGATAAGATTGCTGTCTTCTGATACTGCACCTAGACCCAAAGCCACCCAAACAGAAGTTCAATTATATATGACACAGAGAGTCTCAAGAAGGAGTATGTCCTTGTACATGATATATAGTACAGTATTAATCATTTAAGATGAACTTGAAAGATAGGAACCAACTATAATTTATTTTTCATTTCCTGACTCCTCAATATCAAAGACTTTGTAGACTAGATATACCCTGATTCAGAGGAAAGAATCCAGTGTCAATACTCTAGATACTGACAAACATTTGATTACCATATGTATTTTTTGAGCTTTGAGTAAAATGAGGGATTTTTCTCAGTATGAAAAAGGATTGTTTTTTAACCTTGAAAGTTGAGGAAGGTTGGTGATTTTCCACACTTTCAGCCAATTTATATAATTATCTTTAATGTCTTATTGGTTTTCTCTTCACAGGCTTCTGATATCTCTTCTTATTTCTCCCAATAATTTGTTAAATTCCATATCCTCATCTCAGCATTTATGCTCCTCCAAATTCTTATTCACTTTGCACATTTACAAAATAAATTACATATCACAACCTGATTCTCAATTTTGCTCAGATTTTCTTTCTCTTAGAATAATCTGTTCTCTTTTATGTCCAGATTCCTTTAAAAGTCTTTTTCAAATCTTTCCCCAAAGTATTCTCTGACATTTCTGACACACTAATTCATCTTCTTCCTCTCCCTTTTAATAAAAGTGTCCATTTAATAAAAATAATAATGCCTGGAGTTAACTCACCAATTAAGTTAGATATCTCTGCAATCATTAGGTTTAAAAGCTCTTCAGGTAATGTAGAGTCAAGCTTGAGGACGGTGTTCTCGAGCATTCACCACCTACACCATTTCTGTAGATAGTTATTCATTTAATGTGTCACAATCATACTTTCATGTGTGTATTTTTCTGGTTTTCCAAGTGAGACAAATATGTGTTATGCATATTTTGAATCCCCATGAAACTTGGTCTTTAGATGAATAAAGCTGAAACCACTGAAATTTAAAGCCCAGCTAGAAACAAATACTCCATCACAACCCGTATCCTGTCATGGCTTTAAAGAACTTTGAATTTGTTTAACACCTCATGTCCCAAGTTTTCAATTCTGTGAATATTTCAATGATGAGAACATAGATGACTCGAAATAATAGTTTGGAAATAATAATCTAGATCTTACATAGTATTTTATTAATTAATGTTATGATTATTATTTTAAATTTTTATTCTTGTTACTTAATTATATGCTATATTAGTACATTATTTATTATGTACTGTATTTAGGTTTTTATAGGTGTTCCATATCTGGGACAATGGAACAAAATGAATTGAGAGGTAGTTTTCTTTCCTATAGAATAAGCCTCTCAGTCATTTATTTGAACTCAGGAGTAATTTTGTTGGTGTTGATCCAATATTTCAGCTGATTTTGATTTACACATTTTGTAAAATTCTTTGTCACTCATCTACATCAAGTCTTTATTTTTTTCTTTTTTAATTTTTTCTTACATACATGACAATAGTGGAGTGCATTACATTCATAATTATCCATTCACAGCACAATTTTTCATAATTCTGTATATAAAGTATGTTCATGCCAAATTATGCCATTATACATGAGCTCTCTTATTTTTTTGCATACAATCTTAATACACCTTTATACCACCATTTATCATATCTCTGTTTGTATGTAAGGTATGTTGACACCAAATTCACATCTTCATACATGTATTTTGTATAATGATAAGGGTCTCCTTCTACCATCCTTGCTATTCCCCTTCCTCCTCCCTTTCCCTCCTACCCCTGTTCCCTATCTAGAGGTAATTTTTCTCCCATGTTCTCCCTCCCTACCCCAGTTTGAGTCATCCCCCTTATATCAGAGAAAACATTTGGCATTTTTTTGGGGGGGGGGATTGGCTAACTTCACTTAGCATAATTTGCTCTAATGTCATCCATTTCCCTGCAAATGCCATGATCCTATTCTTTTTTAGTGTGGAGTAATATTACATTGTGTAAAAATGCCACATTTTTTTTAAGAGAGAGAGAGAGAGAGAGATAATTTCAATACTTATTTTTCAGTTTTTGGTGGACACAGCATCATTGTTTGTATGTGGTGCTGAGGATCGAACCCGGGCCGCATGCATGCCAGGCGAGCGCGCTACCGCTTGAACCACATCCCCAGTCCCAATGCCACATTTTTATAATCCATTCATCCACTGAAGCACATCTAGGTTGGCTCCACAGTTTACATCAAGGCTTTCTGCAGCTACAACTGTTACTAGGATTTTTTTTTTCCTGATAGTTTCAGTCTGGCCTTCAGTTAGGTTTGGCCTCCTAGATATCAACAAAACCATGTGAAATTAAAGATAACTTATAGGCCAATTACATTTGCATTTTAACGTATCATGTTCAGGAAGGCAGTGTGGGGCATAATCTGTGTTCAAACTCTCCAAGATTTTGTGGGTCTCACTAGAGAAAGGTTTATAACATTATGAATGTTTGCAACTCTAATTTCCCAACAACATGGCCAACGAGACAGTTCTTCAGTATGATTTGCCTTTGTACTGCAAGAAGTTTACACACTGGTCATAACTGGTGCACCAGGGTTGGTTTCTAAGTTTAAAAATACAAGTAGGCTACATGGGGTTCTAGGAAGGCTTTGGCCTAAGAACTTTGTCCAAAGCATTTATTACTTCCTACAAAAATGAAACACACAAATAGAAACAAAACCTATCTAGATCAAATAGATTCTTCTGGGGAATCTGAATGCAAGGACTGTCAAATGATAGTGGAAAAAGGTAGAAAGCAAGAGAAGTTGAAGTCAGAGGAGGTGAGCCATGAGAAATGAAGACTTCTAGACATCATTCTGAAAAATAATCCAGTTCTTTATAAACTCTGGTTTTCTAAAGCTGGACTGCTTTCCGACCTATGTCTTTTCCCTGTAAGATTAACTCCTATTGCCCTCATTAGTCTGAGTTCTTATTTTATCCTGAAAGAAACAGGCAATTGCAAATACCCACTGTTGGGAGTATGAAACAACTTCCTTTTCTTGCTACCACATAGAAAACACATAGTATAACCTCACAGGATGTTTTTAAATAATCAATGACAGGGTGAGGAATATTTGACTAGGAGAACAAAATAGCGGGCACTGATTTTCTATAATCAGGACTTTTGAAATTGGAACTTTTAGGGACTATTCTTACTGCTATTATTAGTCCCTCCTATATCCTGTTCCTTGTAATATTTGCTGCCACACAGTACTTATTTATGTTCCAGGCACTTCCAAACACTTATAGTATCTCATTTAACCACCATTGTATACCTATAAGGTAGGTGTTACTGTGAATATCACCGTCTTTACATTTCAGGATACTAGCATTCAAAGAATATATTATACAGCAATCTGGAGGGCTCCATGACTAGGAAATGGTGCACTCTGATTACAGAGTACATTGTCTAATCTCATTGCTATAGTACTGTAGTGACTTAAATTTCCACCATACTCCTTCTCTTACTCCTACTAGGGAGGAATTATCAATGCCATTAAAGGGTCAATGGTTATAATTATCATGTAACTAGCAAATAAATACATTTAAAATAAAATACAAATAAATATAAATAAATATCATGTAACTGGCAAATAAATACATTTCCAACCAGGAATTTGAGCATTAGTAGGCATAATCAATGTCCTTTCTTGGCAAAGATCCAGTTTTACTTTCATGTTTGCTGATAAATTACTTTGGAAGAAGACAGTGAGAAACATTTCCTTAGCTGACAATAAAGAATATAGGATCAATTGTCTTTTTGATTACATTATATTGCAGGCAAAAAAAAGAGAAAAAGATGAGATTAAAAACATCTCTTTTTTTTTTTCTCAAGAACTCATGGATTTATGAATAAGCATGGGAAGCACAATATGCCCCCTGCTCTCTGTGATTGACTTGTGTCTATATGTTGCGTGAAGGCTTTGCTTTATTTCAGCATGTCTTCGTGGTTAAATGAATTAAATTTCTAACATCTCTCACTAGAGCCCTTGCTTGATTGACCCATGATCCATGATCTATCCCGTTTGCAGTAACACAGCTTCCTCTTTCCCCATCCACTGATTAGCACCCAGCTAGTTTCTCTATCCTGGAGGATCAGGTGAATGAAAAGCAGCAGATGGGCAGAAAAATGGAGAAAGTGACTGAACCTGAAACTGCAGAGTGGCATTAGCCACATGGGATGGTTTATCTGTATGCAGACCGCCTTTTTGTAACCCTAGATAAGAGGAAACTGTAGCTAGGAAATGATGGAACACAGAAATTAAACCATTGCAAGCACTTATTCTTATCTTCTATTTTTGTAGAGATTAACAAAGGATCCCAGGGGATAAAATCAATGCTTCATATGAAAGCCAAATTCACAGTTTGTATATGTGCATTTCTTTTCCAGAGCCACTAATGTTGTTGTGTTGATGCCCTACATTTCCATTCCCTCCCAAGCCCAGGAGGGAAATTCAGAACTTGAATAGACCTTTGAGATCAGTAGTCTAACCCTCCCTCCTGTCCTCACTTTCCCCTAATAAGGAATGTGAGGCCCCAGGAGGTTAACTGACTTGCACAAGGTCAGATGAGCTCAATTGTCTTCTAAACTCCACACGGAACTTTTTCATTTCCAGCTTTAAATTATTTATTCAGTTTTTTTGCCATTTTCACTTCATTGAAATGAACTCTCTCTTCTTGCTATTATATCCTGGAAGCTATTTATCCAACCTGATTTAATTGCATTTTCATGAAATTGTATTACATTTGGCAATTGCTATTACATTTTATATTCTCTGTGTTTTTATGCCCTAGTGCCAACTGTTAGCATCTTTTGTGTCCTGCCTTATTATTAAATTACCCCAGGTGTTTCTTAGGCCAGGTTTACTTATATTATAACCTGGAATTAAAAATAGTAACATAGACAGAACGTTTCAAATGCTAACTTGGGGTCCATGAGGAGCAGAAGTTGAAAGCTAAAGGCTATTATTATAACTATTTCAGAGTTTGGCATGTTAGAATAACAAGAAGCCTCATTGCTCTCTGTTCCCAAATTTGCCTCCCATCCTTCCTCTTACAGGTCCATTCAGAGAAGAGACTGTATTCTGGAACTATCCCTGTCTTCTGAAATTGCTTTAGGATGTCATGGCCGACATTGAACATTAAGTAAATGAACCCCAATTTAAAAAGAATTTACACAAATTAGATAGAAAAGCTCAGGGGAAACCAAAGCAACCCTCAAAGGTCAAAAAGCTTGAGATGTGTCTCAAAAATATTTCCTTGTTTTCTTAGTGGGTACATTGGTAAATAAACGAAGTCAAAGTTTGAGAGATTTTGAGAGCAGTTGAAGATTTTGACACATAAGAACTCCTTCAAAAGTGAAGAAAAATCATTACAACAAGAGTCGATAAAATATGTAACCTAGAAAATGTCTCTCTCTCTCTCTTTTTTTTAATAGCTCAGGAGAGTAATAGCACTTGCCAATTATAGAAGAGATATTTTGATGCCTGCTCAGGCTTGGACTTTATTTAGATGGACTCTATTCCAATCCACTGTCAGCTGAATTATATGCACCATGGACTTCAAAGGTTTTGTGCTCAATGGGAACGTCCAGGATAGAGTGCTGTGAGAAATAAATGATTGTGCAGCATTGCAGGCTGCCAAGCTGTGGCGATCACTTTTCAGTCACTGGAAAAACGTGGTGTGCAAATGGACGTCACACTGTGATAAGGGGAAGTCCAAAAATAGAGTTACAACACAGTGAGCAAACTTAATGGAGGCAAATCTTTCACTTCTCTTGGACAGCTGTACTCTGCAGGTGGTGCCTTTTCCGATGGACACAGTTGTGTGTGTGGATGTGTAAATATACATGCCTTGAACACTCCTTTCTTACTCAGGTGTGTCAAAGTACCCAGCAAAACTTTAAAGAGCTTGGCTGAAATTCAAACTTGCTCCAGAAATTTGCTTTAGCAGTTTTCTATGACCCATGGGTAGGACTGGGTTATCCAAGGGGGCTAGTATTCCCTGTGACTGCTTTTGGAGGCAGTGACTTTTTCTCTAACATCTTCAGAGAGAAGAAATATTGACAGAGACTGCCAGATAAAGTACAGAAGTTGAACCACCACAGCTTGTGCTTATTTTAGCCAGTTCTCAAACCTCAGTCTGTGTTCTAATGACCTGAAAGGGTCCTTAAAGTAGGTTGCTGCGAACCGTGTTCCACATCTAAGTGTCTGATTCCATAGGTCTGGAACAGGATCTGATTGCCAGGTGATGTACATCCTGCTGGGCTGGGCAGCCAGACGTGGAGGACACTGATCTAGGACCTATACCCATCTGGCTTCCACCTTAAATGATTCCAGCTGTGTCTCCTTTTGCCCAAATCCTCATGTTTTGTTTATGCCAACACACATGATTAGACATGTTAAAGATGCTGTTGAACTGTTAGCAGAGTTGGATTTTCAAATTTTCCTACTTTCTGGGGAAGGAGATAAAATTGTGCTGGTTGTTGAAGGGATTTTATGAAGAAGACCTTTCCTTTTGGGTAGCCCTATTGTTATTGTAGGGCTACACACTAGGCTCAGAAAGAGAAGAACTGGGTTCCTTCTTCCCCCAACTGTCCTCCTTTAATATAAACAAGTAGTCCTTGACTTTAAGGCAATATATTCTTAGTAATTTTGCTTAAAATAATTATGTGGGGGAAAGATAATCACCAGCAAGGATCTGGGTTTTCGTGGAGCTTCAAAGTAACAACTTAGCAAATTTCCAATTAAGGGAACAAGTTTCTGGATAGAAGTTAAATCTAATGAACCAACAATTTACAATAGGAATTAGACAATATAGTCTGACAAAAATATTGCTAGTATTTACTAGATAAGAAAGGAGTAGGGCTGGGGATGTGGCTCAAGCGGTAACGTGCTTGCCTGGCATGCATGGGGCACTGGGTTAGATCCTCAGCACCACATAAAAATAAAATAAAACTGTTGTGTCCACTGAAAACTAAAAAATAAATATTAAAAAATTCTCTCTCTCTCTTTCTCTTTCTCTCTCTCTCTCTCAAAAGACAAAGAAAAAAAGAAAAAGAAAGGAATATATGAGAAAACAATATTTAGCCTCACTCTATAACTCAAGAAGTTGGATTTGGAACCAAAAGTTGCTACTTTTATCTGCTAAGTTGGCAATAAATGGATCCAATTATCCAGTGTTGACTGGGTTATGTAGAAGGAGGTGCCCTTACACACTGCTACTCTGGAGTGTAGATTGGAACAATATTCTGGAAGTCATCCTGATAATATTTATCAATTTTAGAGATATGCATGGTCTTTGACCATCATGAAACATTATTTCCATGAATTTACCTTCTATTCATACTTAAAATTTTTTGAATAAGGATATCTATTGAAGTACTATTTAGACTCATAATTGGGGATTAACTTTGTATTGAGAGAGCTATCAACATATACTAATTTAAAAGAAAAAAAATATTTTATTGGATGGTTGTTCATGTTTCTTCCCTCCTTCTTTCCTTCCTTTTTTCTTCTCTCCCTCCTTTTTTCTTTTCTTAGATCTCCCATTCAGAGTGAGTTTCCAAAGACTTAATAATAATTAAACATTTTGCATTTATTTATTTATTTTCTTAAACCTATTTATTTTAACATATAAATCATCATACATGTTTATGGACTATCATATTATATTTGATATATGTATACACCTATTGTTCAAGCCAGGATAAATATATCTATCCACTCAATTATCATTTCTTTATGCTGAAAACATTCCAAATTCTTCTAGCTTTTAAATACATATATAAACTATATAACTATATATAGTTATCCTACTGTGCAATAGCACAAAAAAATTGTTTTCCCCTAACTATAACTTAGTACCTATGAATCATCTTTTCCCCATCTCCCTTACTCTCCCAGCGTCTGGTAACCACAATTCTATACTTAACTCTTTGAGATCACCTTTTTTAGATTCCACATGTAAGAAAGATCATGCAGTACTTTTATTTGTCTCTTTTATTTAACTCAGTGACCTCCTGTTCCATGTGTATCATTGAAAATGACAGGATTTTGTTCTTTTTTACAGCTGAATAGTATTCTCTTTGTGCATATGTACTACATTTTTCTCTATCCACTTGTCAGTTGAGAGACAATTTGATTATTTCCATTTCTTGACTCTTTTGAATAGTATTGCAATGAACATGGGAGTGCAGATGGTTCTTCAACATACTGATTTCACTTCCTTAGACTATATGCTCAGTAGTGGGAATGCTGGATCATATGGAAGTTCCATTTTTAGTTTTTTTTCAGCCCCTTCATACTGCTTCCCACAATGACTGTACTAATTTATATTCCCACCAACAACATGCAAGTGTCCCCTTTTCTCCACATCTTCACCGGCACTTGTTATCTTTTGTCTTTTTGATCAGAGCCATACTTACTGGAGTAAGGTAATATTCTTTGTGGTTTTGATTGGCATTTCCCTGATGATTAGGATGCTGAACATTTTTTTGATGTACTTTTGTCCATGTATATGTCTTCCTTTGAAAAATGTCTACTTAGATCTATTGACCATATTTAAATTGATTATTCGTGTTTTTTTTGCTATTGAATTGTTTGAGTTCCTACATATTCATGATATCAATCCCTTGTCAAATGTACACTTTGCAAACATTTTCTCTCTTTCTGTAGATTGTTTTTTTTTCATTCTGTTGATTGCTTTCTTTGACCACAGCCTTTAAATTGGAAACTTGCCATCTGAAGAAGCATGGTGTTTTAGTCAGCTTTTTTTTTGCTGCTGTAACCAAAGACCTGACAAGAACAATTAGAGGAGGAAAAATTTGGGTCTCATGATTTCAGAGGTCTAAGTTCATAGACAGCTGACTCCATTCTTTGGGGCCTGAAGTGAGACAGATCATGGCAGAAGAGTATAGCAGAGGGAAGTGGCTCAGGACATGGACCAGAAAGAAGAGAGAAAGAGCGACTAAGCCTAACTCACAAAATATATACCCTGAAGCACATCCCTAATGACCCATCTCTTCCAGCCACATCCTGCCTGTTTACAATCACCATCCAGTTAAACCCTAATAGAGGATAATTTGTGGATTAGGTTAAGGCTCTCATAACCCAATCATTTTACCTCTAAACTTTCTTGCACTGTCTCACACACAGGCTTTTAGGGGAAACCTAATATTGAAACCATAACACAGGGTGTGCACAAAAGTCATTCTGATGAGGTGGTGATTGAAGTCCTCATTCTTCTGCACGGGCAGAAGAGGCACTATTTCTGGCAATATCATCCAAGGGTTGGTAACTGTCATGTCAGTTGAGGAAAGAAGAGGACTGCACCCAGAGATGGTGCCTTTAGCAGAGGAGCACAACAATGAGGTTTTGGAATAAATCCCTGTTGAAAAGTCTCCAGGTTTCATTGTGAGCCATCTTATTCAGAAATATACCCAGTATACTTTTCATGAATGTCATGCTGGTTTAATCACTCAGATTTCTGTTGCTGACAATTGGCAACCCTGACCAGTGCAATCTTTGTGTACTCACTGAGCAAAATCTTGAAGGTACATTTAATACAAAGGCAAAAATCTAGAATCATGAGGAAAGTATGTTTGCCCATGAGGCAAAAAAGGATATGTCTTTATATGTATCACAAATTTTAAGATAGAAGGATACATAACAATTGTTAGCAGTGTTTTTGTTTTTACTTTTTCATGTTGAACAAATATTCTGTATTGTTTAATTGCCATATAGCAATGTAAAACAAAAAAATATGCAAATATAATGTGGTCTCCAATGTCCTTATCAAAGATTTCTAAGTATTTTATTCCTAGAATTTTAACACTTTGGAGCTCTGATTCATATTGCATGAACTCAGTTTTCTTTGCAAGACTCAGTGGAAGTTAACCACAGCCCAGTTATGCATGGTGATGCTTACCTTGCCCATAGTGTGTTTGTTTTCTGATATTGGTAGAGAAAGTCACCCTGAAGCTTAATTTCTGACATTCAAAGTATCACTAATGCTTTGGACAGTATCACCAGGTCTGCTGTCTTCCCTACAAGGTGGGGGTCTCCCACCTGCACTGGCTCCAATATGATTGCAAAATATGACTTGAATGACATATAAAGAGCAACATCTCCTATTTTATTTCCTTAGGTCAACAACAAATCTAATTTAAAAGCAAATGGAAATTTGATTATTTGAACAGCTTCAGGACAGATGGGTGAATTCTGTGCCTAGAGAATAAAACACAGTAACAAGGAAACTCACATTTATTGGACATACACTTTGTGCCAGGTATTGTGAAGTCTTCTTTTTCTTTACCAATGCTGGGAGGCAGTTCACAGAGAAGAAAGAGCATGAGTTTAAATTCTTGATCTGCCTCCGATGTGTTGATTCTAGAATTTCATCTGTAGAAAAGAAAAATACCTACCTAATATAGAGATACTGTAAAATTTGGAGATAGTCTACATGAAGTCCCTAACACAGAGCCTAGAATATAGTGGGAGCTCAGTAAAGAGTGGCCTTTTTCCAAAAATTATCTTCAAAAAGACCTCTAAGGTTTTCTTTAGACTTAATAGAAAAAAGGCCTCCATGTGACCAAGTTTTCTTTCTTTCTTTCTTTAAATTTTTTTTGGTTGTCAATGGACATTTATTTTATTTATTTATATGCAATGCTTAGAATTGAACCCAGTGCCTCATACATGCTAGGCAAGTGCTCTGCCATGGAACACAGATACTTTATAATATAAAGAATTCATGCTTAAAGCAATGGTGAATGATATTTGGAGACTCAAATAATAACTGTATTGTCTAAATTTTCCAGGTTGTCACTTTTAAAACTATAGTGTTTTCCCAAGCATATTATACATGTATTAGATGAATTCCTGAATATATAAAATTTTGAATATTTAATCTTGACAATACTCCTTATCTTCCTCCCTCAAAAAAAATCATGGTTAAATAATATCCTTGTTAATTTTAGTGTGAGACGGTATGCAAGAGTACAAACATCTTTTTTTCCCCAAACTGTCTGTCTCTGAAAGATATATAATTTATAAAGTTTTAATAAAATCTTTATTAAGCATATTAATAAAACACTTCTATGAACAATTTGGCTCCCATTCTTGCAAGTAGCATAACACTGCAAACTGTTTTGGAGGAAGAGACTCTAGCTTATATCTCTAAATCATGCTTTGAGTAGAGGAAGCAGGGTTGTGTGTCCCATTAAACAGCCACCTTCTTGAGAGGAGATTAATTCTCCTGGGTCTCTCTGAACCTGCCATTTTTAGAATTTGTGAATTAATATCAGGAACTATCATGGCCAGATACTTAAACTTAGGAAAGAGTCAATTCAGAAGATGGTAGCTTCAGATTCTGAATGGAGGTTCTGTTGATGTGCCTGTGCGTATTGTGAGTGGTTATAGAATCCTGTTAGAAGGGTGTTAAATAGTTTTCACAGCTTCATAAGGAGTGTCGCTGCTTTGGGGCTCTAGCATGCAACTGAGTTGAGTAATTGATGTCTTCTTATGACTTACAAAAAAGCTTTTCCAATTCTTAAATTGCCTTATTGAAAATATGTGTCACAAGTTCCAGAGCAATCAGAACTCCCCAAATCTGATTTGTTTCTTAAGACACTGAATCTTTTATTTTAATAAAATTATATGTATAATATCTTCACTCAGTTAACAACCAAAAATGTGTAAAAAGATAGAATTAAAAAATACTACTTTCTTCCTGTCTTCCATCAGCCCTCCAGCTTCTGCTATATAATCCACCCCATATATAATTACTATTGTTGCACATAAAACAAACGTGCATTTATATTTTCATTTTCTCTTCATCCTAACATAATAGGTAGCACATTCTGTATGCTGTTCCAAACCTTGACTTTTTTTTTTTTCACTTATTTTACTTAGAGCTTTTCTTCTAACAAAATACGGGTTATATACTTCTTGTGTTAGGCTGGGTTCTCTGAGAAGCAGATACAAGAACCAGGACAATATCCAACATGAAATGTCTGGAAGAGACAATGCAAGGTGACTGGCAGAGGCTGGAAGAATAGCAAGTCCATGATGCAAATCTGACTCTGAGTGAATGAGAGAAAGAAACATAGCTCGTGGATACATCTTAGACTGTGATCCAGTTGGCAGGAATATCAAGGAAACTTCACTCAGAGCTCCTTTCAGAGGAATCCCATGTTCTCCCAGGAATAGGCCTGCCTCAGTGTCTCTGCCACATTATCATTGGCTGGGAGCAACATAAGGAAGCCTGGACTCCTAGGAGATGTCCAGTTGGATGTGTGTGCACAGCAGCTGCAAACTCAGTTAGCTGCACCCACTATAGCTGGAGGTCTGCAAGGCACTTTAATGTGAGAACGCCTACATTTTACCATAACTTCCATTTATGTCTCCTTGTCCAGAACCAAGTCATATGGTCTTCCACACCTGGAAAAGAAACTGGGGAACTGAACATACTGTTTGGGGTTGAGCATTATGATGTCACACACAAAAAGTCATGGTCCTATGAGCTAGAAATGCAGGGACAACTGGTATCAGTGATGGTCCCAGTACTTAACACAAGTTTGCTGGGTGAATTAATAAATGTTCTTAGGGGCTTGGTATTAGAGCTTCACAAAATCTTTCAGTCTCTTTGTTGGAATAAGATGTTCTCTCACATTCATCATTGCATTTTCTCCAATGAAAGGAAAAGGGGAAAGAACAAAACAAATGAAAACCCAACAAACAAATAATTCCCTTCTACTCCAGGAAAAAAATATCTATGGTAGTAAATAAACTGGTCTAACACTTAGCTTCCTCAAGGTATGTTCTCTTGCCCACTCAATTTCTGCATCTTTGGCTTCCTATTCTGGAGACTTGCCATGACTGTTGACAGGAATCTGGTCTTCCTACTTTGCATTGATGACACATGTAAGCAAAGGGAAAGTATATTTGAATCAATAGAAAAGGATGGACTCAGATCCAAACTCTTCAGAGTAGTGGCCAGAGCCCACTAGCCTCCTACCTCTCACTCTCCTAATGGATATCTCTGTTCCAGCCACATTCACTTCTTCCTATTTTCAGGATTTTTATCTGGTGTCCCTACTCTTGGGAATGGATTTCACCTGCAGGACAAATTCTGTTTATCAGTTCCCAGGAAGTCAAATGTCACCTTCATGAGAGGCCTTTGCTGATCACTCCATCTCAATTGATGCTCACCATGCACAACCGGCTTACACTATCACCATAGAGGTTTTTTCATTTATAGTTATTTTTATATATCCTAGAACATTTATATTTGATTTCTTTAAAAAATCTTTCTACCATTCCCCTTCCCTTTTTTGTTCTGTTATATAATCCAGTAAGTAGCCTCGCACCTCAAGTAGACTGTAAGATTCTTTTAAAAAAAAAGCAGCAAAGATGATGATCCTACTTTATAGAAAGATGAGATTCAGAGCATCTCTAACTGGACCCAATTTCATATCCAGCAAATGGCAAAATCTTATTAATCTTAGGCAGTAGAATATATATGATGAACAAAGATTTCATGCCGCAGTCTGGCTAGGCACAAAATAACCGAGCCACCACACAGCCTTGTAGATTCAAACAGCAACTCTTTATTCCTGAAATCTCACTGACACTCTACACACACGTTCTGGGAAAATACACTGCCTCCACCGGGCTCCATGTGCCAATTCTCTCAGAAACCCACGAGAATTCCACGGGAACTCCAGGCAGCAGGATATGCCCTATTCCCAGCAGGATCCACCCCAAACCCGGAGCCACCCTAATCCAGCAGGATCCACCCTAAACCTGGAGCCACCCTAATCCCTGAGCAGGGTCACCTTTCAAAGCAAAATGCCATGCGTCATTCCTACTTGGCTATGACTCTCAGCAATTTCAAAGTGATGCTGCTAAGGTTGGATTCCCAGTGTATACTCTCTGCACATACTTAAATTTTGATAAGTCTGTTTCCTTTTCCTTCAAATGGAAATACTACTACTATAATAATAATAAAAACATTTCTTCATTAGGATGTGGCAAATCTCGTGTTGACATGTTGTCTAGGGCTCAGCATAAGTGACTGTACAGAGGACATGAGTGAGTGTTATTGAGGATTCTGTCTCTGCAGGTCAGTTTTCTCCAGGATGCCTGGCTCTTTCAGGAGAGGAGTGCATTGTCTTTATACTGGCATAGGGGGCAGGACTTATGTTTTAGGTTAGGAGGGAGATAGAGGTAGGAAAGAGCCATGTGTGTCAATTCACTAAGTGCTGGACCCAAGTGCTTTGAGAACTGAGTTTTAATCCATTGTGAACCCTGCACAGTCTGAAGTCCCTGCCCAGTGTCTTTTAACTCATACCAAGTGCAGAATACACAGGTTGGGCACAGTTTGGGTGGTTTCCACATTGTCAGTTCTGTTCAAACTAGGACCACTTTGCATTGGAGAACATTCCTGCTCGTAGGCAAGTTAGATAGTTTCAAATATGCCTGGAAAGGAGATTCCATCTTCCCTCTAATCACATCAAAAGCTTCTAGCAAGATATCCATTAGTTCCAGCAATATGCCTATGGTTTCTCTGTCATTTGCCTGAATTGTGTAGACCAGAATAACCTGCTGAAGATTTCTGGGTGACGTTTTACTATGGAATTCAGGCTTAAAAAATAGTGTCTAATCTGATTATTGGGCACTACTGTTACTGAGAGAAACAGTGCAGTGTTTGCAACTCTCTGGTGCAGCATGAATTCTGAGATGCACCTGCGCATTGCTGACATTGATTTCAATGAATTGTTTTATTCTTGTCGGAATCAATCCATCAGCCAGTGGCCCCCTAGTCCCTGGATGTGACTTCATCTTGTCTCCATCTTCTCACTTCTCTCCAGCCCCTCCAGCCTGTCAGGAGGAAACAGGTTACCGTGGAGACAGGATGTCTAGAAAATGTACGCAACCACAGCTTCTGATTCGGTTATTAGGAATCCTATGTGATTTAAAAATGCTTAGAAAGGTTGATTAATGGCTTTCAAAATGAAGAATTGTATTTTTAGATATGGGGATATCATCTCCAAAAAAGTTCGTAAAATCTTTCTTTACTTTTTATTTATTTATTTATTGATTTATTTTTAATAAGAGAATAAACAATTTCTGGGTTACTCTGAAGAACACCCCACCCCACTTATTTTTTTACACAGAGCAGAGAAAAAATGGATGAAAGCAGCTCTCCAGCTTTCCCTTCAACCCAAGGAACTCAAGGAAGTTACTTTCTACTGGGATAGAACCTATATCTCACTATTTTGATAAATAACATGTAGTATTTGTTCTCTTTTTATAGAGAGAAAAAGTAGATGCTGTTTAAATTTTTAAAGCATTTATTTTAACATTTTAGCATCTCTGTAGATACACACACACACATGCACACAAAGGGCTGTCATAGGTATGTATTAAACACACGTATGTATTTACTCTGTAGGTAGATGTCATGCTTGCTGCACATTATTCTCATGAGCATTCTCCCCTTTGTCCTCTCTTAAAGGGCAGCTTTGTTCTACCACTCGTGTATTAGCAACTGACCAGTGGTCATTTTCCAGCATTAGAGACTTTTAGAGTCAAATGCTTATGGAACCATAAATATCAGACCCTGGCTGCAGTCCAAGAATTTCCTGGCATGATAAAAGGAGGGTCAAGCTTCCTACTACAGACAGTGTTGTTTATACAGCCCAGGGAATGCCTAAGTTAACTCTGCTTCTGCAAGGGGATTGACCCTGCAGGCTGTAAACTATCAACTACAGTGTTCCTTGAACCACAAGGAATAAGTGCAGATCTCATTAGGGAGCTGTGTGCTTTAATTCTTGTCATTGAGTCTGCAATTGACCCTACTGCGTGTTCCATTCAGTACTTTAAAGTAAGGTCATTAACAACTAAGGGTGAAAGGCCTGTGCCATGATCTCCTAAGTAAGTGACTTGAGCTTAAATGCACAGCCATGGGAACTTCCTCACCTACCTTTCTAATGGATACTTTGGTGGAAACTGAATCCCTACAATTTTCTCCATAGTCTGCATCTTTCTTTATGCCAAAGGCATTTAATCTCTTTTCAAAATTACTTTTACTGAAATGGAAAAGGGGTTAAAAGCTGAACCAGAACAAGGAATTCAGTTCTGTCCAGTGAGTTAAGGTGGAATGTATTCTTCACAGACTCCATTGTTTCCACTGCTTTAAGGATGTGAAGGTGGGCTCCCCTGACCAGGCACAGTCAGTGGACCCTGGGGGCACGCATTGGGCATTTTACATTTTCCTCTGCTTACTCTTCACACAACACTTTCAGTTAAGTTTTAATTCATCCACCTTCTGGTGGGTAGGCAGAGTCTGGAATAGTTATGTAGTTCAACTGAAAGAAGCTAGAGTTTACCTGTCTGCCTGTGCACAGGTAAGCCAAGCTCCTTCTACCAACCACACTGCTGCTTTGGTGAGCTCATAACCTGCCCATCTCAGAATATACCACCTTGCTGCCTCCCCTCATCTTCTCTCTCTGTCTCTGTCTTATTTACCATTTATTTCAAGCCCACAAAAAGATCAGAAAAATTATATCAGATGTCATGAACTGTCCTAAACCAGAGCTTATTATAAATTTATTACCAACTTTTGTCATATTTACTTTAGATTAAAAATGGAAGTAAAATATATATTAAAGCACCCATCTCACTCCTCGTTCATCTTCCCAATAAGTAAATATTATCCCAAAGTCTGTATTATTCTTATAGCCTATTTTTATGTCACCACAACATACATGTTAACTAAAAATAACATATTTTTTTTTATTTCTGCTTTTACAACACACATTTTTTTTAAAAAAAATATTATGGTTCTTTTATGAGATTTAAATTGTACATGGTGATGTTATATATCATGCATTCTTTATAGCACAGTTTAAAAAATCATTATTATTATTTATATATTTTTCCACATGAATAGTTTTTTATATGTGTATAAATGATTATATATTTATAGAGTATATAAATATTTACATAAATATGGCACAATTGATCTACCAATGATCTGATTCATAGGCCTTAAACTTGTTTACAGCATTTTCCTACACCGTATGGTACACAGTGAATATACTTTGCATGATTCTTTGTGTCCCTGTTTAAGTCTCCCTAGAGAATACACCTGAAGGTGGACTTGCTGGATTCTGAGGACATGTCTCTTTAATTTTACTAGATATTGCCAAATAGCCCTACTAAATTTATACCCCGAATTGCAATGAATGACAATTCTCATGTGTTTATATTCTAGCCAATCATTAGTATTATCAAACTTTTTAAATTTTTCCTCAGAGATAGAATCAAATTTCATGACTATAAATTTGTGATTTACCTGTTCACATATTTTGCTATTTTTTTCTTTTGTATTTTTTATCTTTTTCTTATGGTTTCTAGGAATTCTTCATATATTCTAGATATCAATTTTACATATGGAATATACAATGCAAAAATCTCTTGTTCAGTTTCTTGTATTTTCACTTTGCCACTTGTTTTGCTGAAATTTTAAATTTCAAAATAGTCAAACTTATTGAAGAAGTTTGGGTTTATTTTGTGTGTGTGTGTGTGTGTGTGTGTGTGTGTGTTATGATTAAGAAATAATTCTTAACCTCAATGTTATAAAACTATTTAGTATCTTCTTTTAGAATTTTAAAATCTTTTTTTCTTGTTTAGGCCATAATCCATCCAGACTGAATTGTTCCATATGATATGAGATGAGGCTATTTTCATGATTAGCCCTTAGTTCCAGCATGATTCACTGCCAAGTTAGTATTTTGTACATTAATTTGTACTGCCTCTTCTCTCCCACATAAAGAAGCTGCTACTCTTCACAACTCCATGGGGGCACCATTCTTGTGTTCTACATAAGTTGTACCATCCCAGAACATGCAGAATACAATGCTGGATACCAGCACATGGCTGCCTTGTGTACATCTCCAATATATGTGTTTGTATATTAGTTTACTAGAGGTGCCACAACAAATTGCCACAGTTTGGCTTAAGACAACAGAAATGTTTTGCCTCACTGCCCAGGAAGTGAGCAGTCATGGGTCAGGGGTTGGCTGGGCCATGCTTTTTCTAAAGGCTCTTGAGAAAGATACTTTCTTGCCCCTTTCTAATTTCTGATTGTTTCCAGCAATCTTGGTGTTGCCTGTGTTCCTGGCTTGTAGATGCCTCACTCCAACCTCTGTCTCCATCATTACATGATTGTCTCCTTGTCTTCACAGGGTTTCCTCTCTAAAATACCAGGCATTGGATTTGGGCCCAGTCAGGTCCCATGTGACCTTATTTGAAATATTTACATGTTTTGGTTTGCATTGTGAAACAATGCAAGATTTGGAGGAAAAGCAATCGAGTTAGAGTCTTAATCTAATTAGTGAATTAATCCCTGATGGGATTAACTGGGTAGTTATTGGAGGCAGGTTGGGTATGACTGGAGGAAGTGGTTCTTTGGGGGGTGTGGCTATGGGCATATATATTTTGTGGAGAGTGGAGTCTCTCTCTCTCTCTCTCTCTCTCTGCTTCCGGATCATCATGTGAGCCGGTTCCTTTTACTACACTCTTCTGCCATGATGTTTAGCCCCACCTCAAGCCCTGAGGAATGAAGCCTGCTGTCTATGGATTGAGACTTTTGAGACCGTGAGCCCTCAAATAAACATTTCCTCCCCTACAGTTGTTCGGGTCAGGTCCTTTAGTCACAGCAGCAAAAAAGCTGACTAAAGCATTACATCTCCGCATCATATTAAAAGAGGCTACATCCTGAGATTCTGGGTGGACATGAAATCATCTGGAATGGAAGGTACTATTCAATGCAGTGTACTTTGTTTGGGTGCAGTTCTTCCTCTGTACCTCTGTCCTATTTTTTAGATCTATGCCAATAACATCTTGTTTTAATTACTGTGGCTTTATTGTAAAGTCTTTAAACATGGGGGAATGATCCCTAAACTGCTTCTAATCTTATTCTTGCTCAAATTTTCCTTGTTTTTTTTTTTTTTAATTTCAGGAAGTATAGAATTACTGTTTGGAATATTTATATTTTAAATTCAGATATTAATTTCAGTTGATTTGATATCTTCATGACAGTATATGTGAATAACTGCATCTATTTAGGTCTGTCTTCTTGACTTTAACGAGTTTCTTATTTTCCCCAGACATGATTTTCATTTCATCTCATTTTCCTCTATGTACTTCGTAGTTTTTGTTTCTATCAGGAATGAAATTTTTTAATCATATTTTTCCCTATTTGGTCATTGCTGACATTCTTTGTATAATTTTCTTGCATCTAGCATCATTTTTGAATTCTCTTATTGGTTCTAACATCTAACTCTAAAGTTGCTCTGATTTTCTATACAGAAATTAAATTATCTGTCAGAAATAATTTTGATTTGTTTTTAGAACCTTGATAATTTTCTTCTTCTTCTCCTCCTCCTCCTCCTCCTCCTCCTCCTCCTCCTCCTCCTCCTCCTCCTCCTCCTCCTCCTCCTTCTTCTTTTGTATGTGTTTTTGGGGACCTCCATGACAGGTTTGCATAGCACCAATGACAAAATGACAACCTGCAATTTAGGATAACTTTTTTATTTTCCAGGCATTTTGTGCTGCCATAGTAGTTATTCATAATAGAATCTCTGCATTATTATCTCTAAGTTTCCGTCTTTTTCAGTCCTTCTCAGAGAGCCCACTTTATAAGATCCAGTTATAACTCATTCTCTACAACCAAGAGAAGAAGTATATTATAGAGCTCATGCCCAACATTTGGTGAATTAGGAATCAAATTGTCTTGAGCCATTAGTGGAAGCCTCTGATCCTCAGCATTTTCTTCTGAGATTCCCCCTTATTGGGAAACAAGTGCTGAGAACTTACCTGGTGCCTCTTGTTCTGGATCCATTGTCCTATTAATCTTTGCTAATTCCTCCTTCATAGGGGGTGGAATAAGTGAAATAAGTGTTTATACCTGTTTCAAACCAGAACTATCTCCTGCAACCCCAATGCTAATACCCATATTGCTCACCTGGCCCCACATTTCCCCATGACTAGACTAGTAATTTATATAAATAAATAAATATATTTATTTATTTATTATCTCTAACACTCTAGGGGTTAAAAAGGGGTGAATCACAATAAAAATCAATAGCTACTAATGAACAGCTGCTGGTGGGAGGTGGGCATACATCAATCTCAGGAGAACTAAAAATAGCTGGGCAAATGCTCCCAATATCTCCAGGTAATTCTTACATGCCCATTTCTTCCCTCATTTAGGACTCACTGACCTGTTGGTATTTATTTCCCGGTTATACATACAGACTCAGAATCTTGAGTAGCAAAATATAGGCAAAATAATCATTCTTCTATGCCTGCTCAGACTTCATGGTTAAGACTGCTGATAGTTTACCTCTTTACCACACCAAGTTTATTCCTGATGTAGTCCATCTCCTCCTGGACACATCAGAGGTTTAAGGCTGAGCTCCTATAGTTGTTGGAAATAGCTAGAGAAATAATTTGAAAAGTTTATAAAGAAACACATTAAAAATAATAATTGATAATTACAAATGCTGCATTGCAAATGTCTTAAATAATGTAGAATTACTTTGAATTTGTAAGGATTTTATTATCTTTAATCTCCCTCTCATTACTATGCTATCATATATAAGGAGCACGAGTTCTTCTGCAAATCAATTTAGCCTCTCACTTCTTTTCAGTGCATACTTCTTGATTGTATAAAATGCTTCCCTATGTTTTGCAGTTTCAAAACAATTATAACAAATCTAGTCATTAAAACTGAGATATAATATTTTGATATGCATGGGTAGTCTTGAATAAATTTACCCAAAGCAATACAGAAAACACTTTATTGTTTAGCATATACCCACTGATTAAAAGAAACTTTTTCTTTTCTTAATGGAAAAAAAATCTTTTTTATTATTTAGCAGCTTTAATTTTACAGCCTGAGAATTATATATATTATTCAGTGGCTTAAATTTCTAAAAAATAAATCTCATTGAAATCATAGCTAAGGAAACAAAAAGGTAAACAAACCGAAAAAACAGTACAAATGTGACACTTTCTGAATAATTTTAATATGTATCTCCCTTGACCCTTCTATAATGGAAACTGTTGTATTGACAACTGCAGAGGTTTTTCAGAATCATCCAAACCTGAATTGGAGAGTCAGGTCCTCAGTTTTCCAGGAAAGTAACAAAGAGTGAGGTCTTAAACTCTCAAGAGTGTCTCTTTCTTCATGCACACATTAGGGGCTACTAAAATCTTAGGGAGACACCATAAGGCTTAGAGAAAATTTCTGAAAGGACCCTAATATACAGTGGCACTCAATGAATGGTAAGTATGGTCTTTCAGCCATTGTTAAAGGAGTATAATACAGTTGCCACTTTCTTTTATTAAAAGATTGGAATCTGAATAAAACTCATCTTCCAATTATTGAATGCATGCCACATCTAAGAAATTACATACTGAAGCCACTTAGCAGAAACCTAGAAAATGTGTCCCTCCCCTGATACCTCATAAATTAGTTGCAGGGTATAAAATAAGGTAAGCATAACTGAATGATTAATGGTTACTGTTATCTTGGAATCTCAAAAACCATGAATGAGTTGAGAGAGAAAGAGCATATTCTCAACTGATCTTGGGAGTTTTACTGAGGAGGTGCAATTTTTTTAGTAAAGTCTTGAGAACTGGCTTGGATGGATAGATGCAAGGAAGAACATTCTTTTTAGCAAGAATGTGAAATAGTTTATTGTTAGGGTCTGTAAACAAGTCAAGATGGTGCCTGGCACTTTGCCAAGAGGAGTGGTTTGAGCCATTAAGATGATAGAGATTCCTTAATGACTGACTGCTGTGTCTAGATTATGTCAATTAAGGTAAGCTGTGTGTAATCATTAAGATGATGAGGATTCCTTATTGGTTGACTGCTGTATCTAGTTTATGTTAATTAAGTCAAGCTGTGTATTCAGTAATGTGTATATACCTCTACTGTCCTACAATAAAGCGGCTCTCGCTGTATCAATCTTCACAAGTTCCTTGTCACTCACCCCTGGTTATTTTGTCCAGCCAGACTGCGGCAGTTTATATTCAGTTCAAGAAATTTATAGCAGATCACTTCAACTCAATGCTAAGTCACTATTTTCATGGTCTATTCATAAGAAGAGTGAAATACCTTTAAATAAATGAAAGTCATATTCTTTAAGAAGTATTACAACTGCATCTTAAAAATTACACATTTAGAGAAATAGATAAAAAAATTTAATCTAATAGATTTTCTTTCTTTTAAAATTTACTCAAGCAAAAACAGAAGTCTGGCTAGATAATCTAGTTGGGTGTCATCAATGAAATGAGTTTAGAATTAAGGTGACAACAGACTTTTAGCAGCCATTTGCAATTACTCAAGACCAAAGATGACATCAGTACCTTTTGCCAAAAATTTCTTCTTTTATTTGGGAGAATTCCTGTATTTGTCCTTCATGTTTGTTCACAAGAACAGAATAATAGCTATCACCTTGAGGACCACCATGTTTCTTCCCCTCTACTGAATCTGTCCTTGAACAAAGTCATCTCCTCTCAAAGCATGAAACTACTTTATTTTTGCTATTTCTGTTCTTGCTTTGGTGAGATCATAAAATGTACATGCCAAGGATGTTTTATCCCTATTTCTCAAAGTTACCACTCCTCAAGGTATTAAAAATAGCTGTATTTTGTGTATATTTGGAAGAATGGCCCTCTACCTGGATCTTAGGCATATTTTGTTTCTTGGAACAAAAACAATACTATTTGTGTTCTGCATCTGGAAAAGTTTCTCACAGAGCAGCACTTTTGGTATCTTCTCCATTCTTCAGTTCCTGTAACCAACTTTTAATGACTTAAACAAAAATAACTGCTTCAGACAGACAGACAAACAGGTAGACAAACATAAGCAATGGAAAGCAAATCATATTTGCTTCACAAGATCAAACAGCAATTCAGGCACAGTACTCTCTATTCTCATATGGACAACAAAAGTGCTACCACACTTTCTTCCAAGAATTTCTCATATCTTCCTCCTATCCAACCCTGAAAAAGACAAAATAATATGGGTTACCTTTGACTTGGCTGTCTTATCTCGTCCATACATATTAATTCATTTTTATTATTTTGTAGTCTGAAAAAAATTAGTATATGAATAACTCAAAGGCTCATCCAAAGGAATTAGTCTTTTGTAATCCCATAGCTTGGGAAGCTGAGACAGGAGGACCTCAAATTTAGGGCCTGGCTCTGCAAAGTAGTTAGTCTTAGTGGAGGCAGGAAGATTCAAGTTCAGAGTCAGCCTCAACCACGTAAGGAGGCCCTAAGCAATTTAGTGAGATCCTGTCTCTAAATAAAAGACAAAACAAAACAAAAATGTTGGGGGAATAGTTCAGTGGTAAAGCACTCATGGGTTCAATTCCCAGTATCTAAATAAATGAATAAAATTAGGATTTACATTTATACCAATGTACATCAAAATATTTGTCAAAATAAGATTTTTCCTATGAAATACTTGGCTTATGTTAATTTTCAGAAAGAGTTAATTGCAAAAATGGTGCTAAGTTTAGATGCTGAGGATATGAAGGGGTTAATGTGGTTTCTAATGCTGCTAAATCTTGGATCTATTGAAGTACAACTGATTCTGAGATTCTGTGAGTTCCAAAAAGTTATGGAAATGCTTCTAAAAAGTATTGGCAACAATTTTAAAAAGACAAAACAAAAAAAGTAAGACAGAAAGAAAGAAGGACCTAAATTCACTAGACTGTCTCCAACAGAATCTACATTAAGAAAAATGTCTGGGTATGGAAGCATCCTTGCAATATTGAAAGGGTGATATGCATTATTTGGTTAAATTGTACGTATCGGGAAGAAAGATCGCTAATAAGGAAGATGCTCAGTGCTCATTCTTCTTACAACAATAGGCTCAAATGAATAATTGCATGATAGCAGGAGATAGGGCTTCAGTTTATCATAGAAATGCTCTTAATTAGACTTGCTACACATCAGGGTATGTCTCATCTGAATTGCCCATGTATTGTTGATAAACGTTATTGGATTATTTTACATATCATGTATTCATCATGGGCTGATCAAGGCTTAGTTGTGCCTTGCAATTTGCCAACTATGGTTGGTTAGTTGGTTCACTGGAGTTCATCAGCCCCCAGTTCTAATTCAGGATGTCATTGAGGTATGAATATATTAGGTTATTCTGCAGCCCAGAGGTTGATCCTTTATTAGCTCTTCAGTATTTGATAATTATAATGAAGATCACAAAACTGCAAGATCTAATTAAGTTTGGAACTTTCCAAAATTGACTTTCTGTAGAAAATTTCATGCTGAATGAATGTGACAATCCAGAAAATTAAAGAAATAGCCTCTTGCATGACTATATTTCATTTCCCTCTTCATACACGGAAGCAAAGAATCCTGGGGCTAAAAACAAGGTTGAACAACTTCTCAAATTAAGAACAATTTTGCACATGGCCAAGATTTTAATGTCTATCTCACTCAGGAAAAGTTTGTACATAATAATGTTTCCCATAGGTTTAGACAGTTTAATTTTCCACAAGTATTTACCTGGGTTGTTTTGCTTTCTCCTCACATCCTATGAATTAGGTTGGTGGAATGTTGTGATGCTCTCTCAGCGCTGTGTGGCTTTGCACACTAAACTAAAAGATGTGTGTTCAATTAGTAGTAAGTTAACTTTTTGAGTCACTGTTTCTTCTTCTGAAAAGTGGGGACAATCATACTACACAGGATTCTTGTGTGGATTTGAGATAATCCACTGAGTCTGACATTTCTAATATGTTTTTATAGTGATCCCCTCAATGGTGGGGCCTGGTTGTGTTTGTGCTAGAGTCTTGCCCTAGGTAATGTTTGGTTTCTTGGCAAATGGTCTGGACTGTGAGATTGAGGTAATACAAAAATCCCCCAACACTATTTGCTCTTAGGATTAGAGTCTGGAGCAACCAATTTAACTGCATTTTCTTTCATGAATACAAACATAGCTGAGAGAGCTAACTTTCAATCACTAAATTTCCTACAAGTTTTGTCCAGAAAACTAAAAAATTTGTTAATTCTTCCTCCTGTTTTTCTAACATAAGTGGATAGACCGTTTCAGATGGTACCCGGTTTTGATAAGTTAAATTTAAATGTGTGTTGTACCCTCTGCACTTGAGCAGGCATCATCCGAATCATTCTTCAGGTTAGATTCTGACTGTATAGATTCATCTTCCTCCTTTTACATTGATCAGAATCCAGAAACCTGAATTTTTTTTTTTTTTTTTTTTTGCCAATGGGGTGTGCTTCCAGGGCCTCAGAAGGACACTTTAACATAGCTCCTCTGGGTCCAACCTGAAGCCCAGGCTTTCATTACTAATGTCAGCCAACTCAGGAGAGATGGATTCTTTTGCAGTGATCATTATGATAACATCCCTGAAGAGAATAATTGGTAATCATGCATGACTATTTTTCCCCCCGGATAGTTTATCAGATAGTCTAAATGGGGAAGAAATCTGAGGAAAATTCTGAAATAATATGCAAAGCAGGTGAATTTACATTGTGAGATGTCAAAGTACAAGAAGGTCTTGAAGTTGCCAGAGACAAGAACTCAGTCAGGTTCTAGGAAGCACAGGGACTGGTGAGTAAAGAAAGCTAGTGTTTAGGGGAGGGTGGAACAGCACCATCATGCTGATATCCATCAGTATGATATCCTCAGGCCACTGGCCATTGAGCCTTTTCTTGACATACTTCCTGTCTTGCAGGAAGCTGGAGTCCTTTCCACTCCCCTCACTCCATGTGCTGACTCTGCTCTTGTCTAGGTCACTGACAATACTAACTTTGGACTCTTGGCATAAACAGATGTAGGCTCACTCTGTGTAGACCAATATTTTGTTCTCCTGGGCTTTCTACTTCCCTTTGTCCCAAGACATTTATTTTATTGTTGTTGATATGACAAAACTGGGAAGGAGAAAAATTTATTGTTTCACCTTGTCCTTTCCATTTTTCTCTGTGTTCTCTTTTCCTCTCTGCCTTGGGAATCCTCGGCTATCACATTGAAGCAGGTACCACCAGGGCCTGCACTCTGATATGAGATAGAGAATAACAATTCATTTACAACTCCAAACATTAGATAAATATGTTCAAATGTTTTACTGCACTATGTTTTGACATGTTTTTATTCACCAAATATTTATTAAAATCTTAATCTCTGCCAGGAACTGTGGTAGGTTTTGGGGATACATCAGTGAAAAAATAGGAATAAACATCCTTGTCCTCACGGCTGCTCCTCTATTCTAAGCAGCTACCTGACATTTATGTAGCACTTCCTATGTACCAGGCACTTTTCTCAGTCTTCCACACATGGGTTCATCCATTGGTACATGTGGATAGTCTACGCCTCAATCCTCAAATGAAGAAGTAAGGAAAGTAAGTTGCCCATGATCTCACTGCTGGTAAATGGGCCCAACTTACATAAAGCACAGTAAGAGTGCATGGTGTTTCCACATTTCTGATCTGTGGTGATGATGAGTCTCCAAGGACTTCTCTAGCAACCAGTAGACCTCTTCAGAACATTGGAAACTGTCCTGTCTTCCTGCTTTTCCCTGAATGTAAAGCATATTTTAAGAGATGTGAAGTGTCAGCCCTCATATAAAATCCTAAAAGCATTAAATGAAAGAGAAGTAAATAGTCAAAAGTATATGCTGTATTTTCAGATGGATTAGGTCACAGAATGCCTAACAGGTTGCTGTTTTCTTCATATAATTGTTTGAGATTTTTAAAAATTGAGAAATCAATTTACTGTCATGCATTGTTTAAAGATTCCTTGGTAATCTGTCAAACTGCAGACAATGTTGACCAAGAAGCCAGAGCTCTATCATGTTATGAGTTATTCTCTGAGAAATAACCAGCTAGACTGCTACCAACCTTGTGTGAACAGCAGGGCTCTGGAGAAGCTACTCTGACAAAACCAAATATGCTAAAGTATTCTCTAGGACCAGAGTTTAGTGCTAAATTTCTAATTTTTGTAGTTTTTATTACTTGACTTTATTAAAAATCCAAGCATGTATTTATTAGGAACAGTTAGGACTACTGTCAACTAAAATTTTAATAGTTAATTTGCAGTATGATTTATTTAAAAAATGTGATTAGATACAATCAAAACTTTTTTTTTTTTTTAAAAAGGACACAAAAACTTAGAAGAAAGGTAATCCTACTCACTTCCCAAACTTGTCTCCCTGACAAAACCTTTTTTGCCCTCCTCATTGGAGTATAAGGTCCACTAGGAGTGAGCTTTGTTTTTCTCATTGCTGAATCTTTACTGCTTAAGGAGTTTGGACACAGAAGTGCTCAATCTACATTCATTGAGTAAATGACTGAGTGAACGGCAGATTAAGAGAAGTAATATACAATTGCAGATTTCAGGTACCTTGACATGATTCTGAACACTTGGCCAAGATTCCTTTTTCTGATCAAGACAGTTACAACTGTGGGTTTTAATTTTATTATCTTTTATAATTACAATTCAAAACACAGGATTTTAAACTCAGTAACAGTAGGAATATTGTTTATTTTCTTTTTTCTTGAACCAGTACTGAATGAGTACTACATGGATTGGCAGGCAAAAGAGATAAAGGGTGGTGGTGGTGGTGGGGAAGAACGGCAGTGAATTAGGTGAAAAGTAGGAATTACTGCATTATTGTTGTAAGAATCAGGCCAGTTCCATCACTTAGAGAATAGAAAGAAAAGAACAGAGAAATATAGGAAGAAAAGCACATTCTTTTAAACCTAAGTTTTAACCCCTTTGGGTCCACTTCTGAACTGTAGGCTCGTAATGAGTGTTTATTGACTACTTCATTGAATTATCTTCTTGTCCTATAAATCAACAATTTAACTCATATAATGTCTTAAAAATAAAGTCCCCATGCTGTGCTATAGGTCACTAAAAGTTTGTCCTCCTATATAACGAAAACATTATACCTTTTGATCAACATCTCCTTTTCCTCCACTCTTCCCTATTTCAGCAGCTCATAGTAACCACTATTCCATTCTCTACTTCTATGAACTTGGTTTTCTTAGAGTCTACATATGAGATCATGCCGTATTTGTTTTTCTGCATCTGACTTATTTTACTTAGCAAAATGTCTTCCAGGATTGTTTATGTTTTTCAGATGACAGAATTCCCATCTTTTTAAAGACTGAATGGTATTCCATGATATGTATATGCTACATTTCTTTATCCATTGATGAACATTTAGGTTGCTTCCATATCTTGGCTATGGTGATTATAGTTGATAATAACATATTTCACATTTCAAAATTGCTGAAAGAATATATTTTAAATCTCACCACAAACAAAAATATAAGTATGTGAAATGATGAATATGCTAATTAACTTGATATCATTGCATAATGTATACATATAGTAAAACATCACTTTTCACCCCATAAATATATATAGTTATTATTTGTCAATTAAAAACAAAAGACAAAATAAATTAAAAATAAACATTTTATTTTCTCTATGCCTGTGTCATCAAGAGCCACTTTGATTAGCTTTTAAGAGTTATCTCCAAAATTCTTTCGCCATTTTTGTTTAGTTTAAGTATTGGGGATTGATTCTAGAGCCTCATGTA
Organism: Callospermophilus lateralis; assembly: GCF_048772815.1. NCBI lineage: Eukaryota > Metazoa > Chordata > Mammalia > Rodentia > Sciuridae > Callospermophilus > Callospermophilus lateralis. The sequence goes on along the minus strand of NC_135307.1, from coordinate 38,676,603 downwards.
TATACCCCTTCACCTCTTGTACTCCCTCAATGCCCCATTTATTCTGTACTTTATTCAGTCATTTACCAATGCAGTAATGGTTTGTTGGGTGTCTGTCATATGCCAGACGCTGTGCTAAACACTTATGATTAGGATATAAATGCCCTCAGGACAAAACATACAAGAACATAGAAAAGTTTGACAGGAATGGTGTTGCTAAGAAACTGTGGAGTGCAGTGCATGGGCTTTGAGGGTCACAGAAACCAGAGTTTAAATACTTTTCCAATAATTTTTTATCTGGGTAAACTTGAGCTTGGGGTTACATTTTTGTTTTGTTTTTAGTGAGAACATGTTGAAGCATTTGTCACAATGCTTGTCTACACTTAGGAAGTACCCCATGAATGACAGTGATCCTGGTCATGGTAATGATTTTCCAATAGAACTGTGCCTAGGTCCAAAGGAAGCTCAGGTAACACAGGCCTAGTTTTGACTTGGAGAAGCTTCACTAAGATGGGATTTAAACTGCATTCTTAAGGGGTGTGTCCTTGATCACTTAAAGGGAGAAAATGTTTATGCCAAGGCCTTAAAAGTATGAGAGGGCTTGAGTAAGGCCAGGATAAAGATGCTTAATGGGAAGGGGAAGAGAATGAAGCTGGAGATATGAAAGTGTGTGAGGGGCCCATCACTCCCAAGATACATATGACACCTGAAAGATGGTGGAGTGACACTGAAAGATTTTGAAGCAAGCTAACATGATTATTGTTTAATTCAAGATAACATCCTCTTTGCAGTGTGGAAGGTTGGTTAGAACAATATTAGGAAGGAGAAACAATTAAATTGTAATTTTTTTCTTGAAAAGCTTTTAATTGTGTCATATCAGAATAATATTTTGTGTCTACACATCCCCCAAACATGCTTGTGTATGCATTATGAACATATAATAGTATAATCACATACTATGTATATCATAAAACACACACAAAGAGAAATTTTGAAAGCATGCCATAAAGTTGGAAATCATGCAAAATTTTTTTGCTTTGCTATTTTCTGCTATAATTAAGTGGAAAATTAATACAAATTGGGAAAATATAGATGTTTGCTCTTATTTCAAAATCTCTGTAATTTTGAAACTTTCTGAAACATTGTCAGGTATAATTACCTTTTGTTATGTATACTTAGCTCATCTGACAAAGAATGTGTTCTAGAAATGGGATGATTTGTTTTCATTTCTTGATGTTTTCTTGTGCTGGTTGCTTTAGAATTATCCTTAGTCTATGTTGTTTGTTTTGTTCTTGTTTTTTGTAAGAAATTATCTAAAGCCTAGAGCTGATCATATCTCAGTGAGATAGTATGATGGGGAAATCCACTTTCTAAGGTGTGTGATGCTTGGGATATATTGAAGATAAATGAGAAAGGGATACATTAACTCCTCCACATTGGGGAACTCTCATTATTTCTGAAGATTCCTTTGACAATCTGACATGGTATTTGAACATCTGATGTGCAGACTAAGGGCACAATCAGATAAATTTGCATATTACCTATGACTCATCTTTTTTCTAACTTTAAGATCAAAATAACTATAAATAGAGCAATCTAGTATTTTCTCCCCACACCTCAAGGATTCATAATAAGGATTACTGAAGTTCACATTGCATACTCTTGGGCTCAGTACCCTAGAGGATACCAGAAGCAAGTTGTGAAAGGCAAGATATGAAAAAAAAATACACACACACACACACGTATGTGGGAGAATGACGTGGATATCATGCTAAGAGTAATAGTCTTTTAATGATTGTCGTTCAATTAACTGTTTTCTTTTTAAAATTTCTACTAGTGCAACTTCTCTTTTGGTCTGCAATCTGCATCTGAATTATAGCAGATATATTTGTAATTTCAGGTTAGTTTAATTTTCTTGTTTGCATTTAATTATACTTCCAAAATATTATACTGATGCATGCATTGTGAGATATAAACAATAAAGAGCTAATAATACATGATCTATCAAATGTGAAAGTTTTCAGTACTTTTTAAAATAAAAATATAAAGAGGCTAATTAAACATTATATATTTCTAAAAAAATATTTTTTTTAGTTGTAGATGGACACAATACCTTTATTTTATTTATTTATTTTTATGTGGTGCTGAAGATCGAACCCAGTGCCCCATACGTGTGAGGCAAGTGCTCTGCTGCTGAGCCACAATCCCAGCCATAAACATAATATTTTAAAAGTATTTTTTGTCTCTTTTAAAATAGCATTACATATTGAAAATACTTGACAATTTGTACAGGAGAACATGACAGAATCGAAATCTTGTCTGAAATTTTAAAAATATAATAAACTCTTGATAATTTGTATTTATCATATATGTACATATTACATTTACTACATTATACATTATTCATACATACTCATCATTTATATTAGTGTTGTGTTTATAGTTTATAGATTATACACTTTAAAATTTTATTTTTTTTCATCCTGCCATTTTAAAAAAAATCTTCTCTTTAGTTATAAACATTTTAGCCAATACACACATAGAAGAAATAAGAAGTCATAGCTCAGCAATGTAATTGACCTTACTGAGCAGCTATGATAGCAGTAGTGGAAATTAATGTGTATTTCTGACTTTTAACTTACCAAATGTTTTCACATGTATATTTTCATTTAATTCTTTCCAATTTCTGAGAAATTAATACTATTATTAATACTATACACCCATCATAAAGATTAAGAAAATGAAGGCCCATCAAAGTGAAGTGACTTCCTCAAATGCTTTGTGTCTATAAGTGTAAGAGCTGGAACTTGGAATCTTGCGACTGCTTTTTCCAAAGAGCATTCTCTGTTCTCTTTGTGTATCCCATTATGCTATAGGCTTTCCCCATAATTAACAGGGAATTTGGGGGAAAAGGAAGTTATGCCTTTCAAAGCTCTATAAAATGTTTAAATATGAGCCATATCAAACTACAAAAAAACTATTGAAAATAGTGTGATAGGCAACTATTAACTAATCAAACATCAGTTTAAACAGTCATTAATGTTTTAAAAATTCGTTCGTGTCTCTAAATGCATAAATTGACACTGTGTAATATTTAAATCTAAGGCTCTCGGTCTCATTCCTTCCCCTGCCTGCCTTCTCATCCCAGAGTTCCCTAAAGTTACAACATATTATTTCCACACATTTTTACACCTTAATCATTGCCCTTTTGCAATAAATACCATTATTTGGGTATTTAAAAAGTTGTGTGTCATGATGTCATCTATTTTAATTGGTGATTTGCTTTTTTTGATTCAACATCATGATAGTGAAGGTTTAATTACTTCCTCTGCATTCCTATTTAGAATTCCATTGCATGGATAAGCTGCACTGAGTTTGCCTAATTGAGGGCAATGTGGGGCTTATTTTTCCCTGTTACAAGCACGGCTACAGGGAGTGTCCTTTATATGTGTACTCTCACATACAATTGAGCAACTTTTAATGTAAATATCTAGAAAGAGTATCTCCTGTGATTTAAAGTATCCACATCATCAGCACCATAATGGAATTCCAAATTTCTTACCAAAATGTTGGTGCGAATTTATACTCTCATCAGAATTTCCATATTTCAAAGTATTTATTTTTGTGGTATAATAACTTACCTTTTTTTTTTCTTAGTGATGGGGATTGAACCCAGGGCCTAAAGCCCACACATTTTCTTCAACCTAATGGATATGGAGGGGTGTTTGATTATTTAATTTTCATTTCTTGACCAGGGTAGTTGAGAATTTTAAAATTCTTTATTGACAAATTATTCTTATTTCTGTTTTTTTTTTCTTATAATTTTACCCACTTTTTTCTATTGGTTTAAATGTCTTTTTAAGACAGTTACTTTTTTAACCAATTTAAAAAAATTGGTTCATAGAAGTAGTCATATATTCTGGAGTCTACTTTTTTTTAGATATATATGTAACTATTTTCTATTTAGAAACTAGTATTTTTACTTCAATTATTTTGCTTTATAAATTATTCTAATTTGAAAGTAATATTTATCATACTTCCCCTCTATAAACCTTGTTTTTTTTATACTTTTTTTTTTTTTGAAAACTACTCCTGTTTTCCAAAATTCTTTCACAGAAATCTTTAAATCCCATTGATACTGAAAGCTCAGTCCTTGTCTCCAGTACTGACTCAGTAACAAGGACAAAGTTTTGAGAAAAAGAAAAAAATAGTTTTATTGCTTTGTTAGCAAAGGAGAAAGGCAACAGACTCACATCATAGGCTGCCATTCTACTTGTTAGGGGACAGAGATGGCTTTACAAGAGGGGATACAAGACCTGCTTTCCAGGAACATTGTCAGTAGATCAAATTAACATTTAACTTGTATCTGAAAGATCTTGTATCTCCAGATCAGGTTTCAAGTTAGGGCAGATAACTTGGCTTAGGACAGAATGTTAATCTTATTTCCCTCACAGATGGGGAGAGGAAGAAGGAAAGAAGGAGGGGGGAATGTCAGTTTTAAAATATGCTGCTAATGATCCAGCATTCTAACATGAAGCAGACCAACCCTATTACATCACTTTTTTTTTTAAATACCCTCTCTCTTTTTTTTCTTAGTTGGAGGGTAGGTACCAGGAATTGAACCCAGGGACACAATACCTCTAAGCCACATGACCATCCCATTTTTAATATTTTATTTAGAGAGAGTCTCACTGAGTTGCTTAGGGCCTCACTAAGTTGCTGAGGCTGGCTTTGAACCTGTGATCCTCCTGCCTCAGCCTCCTGACTGCTAAGATTATAGGCGAATGTCACCATGCCTGACAACTTTTATTTTCTTCATGATTATGCTAACTTAACACCAAGTATATTTAGCTGGCCGTGTTGGCACAAGCCTCTAATCCCAGTGACTAGAGAAGTTGAGGCAGGAGGATCACAAGTTCAAGGCCAGTCTCAGCAATTTAGCCAGGCCCTAAGCAATTTAGTCAGACCCTGTCTCAAAATAAAAAGAGCTGAGGATGTATATCAGAGTTCAGGCACCCCTGGGATCAATCCCCAGAACAAGCAAACAAACAATGTCCCCCCCCCCAACCCCTGCCCAAGGATTTAAAAACTTTAAAACAAATGCCTGGAGAGAAGTGAATCTGAAGAAGCCACACATTATCTGTTCCAACCATATGACATTCTGGAGTAGGCAAAATGATGGGGTCAATAAAAGAACATCAGTGGTAGCCAGGAAGCTGGAGGGGAAGAAGGAATAAATAGGCAGAACACAGTATGGTGGATTTTAAGGCAGTGAAGCTACTCTGTATAATAGTGCAGACGTAGATGCATGTCGTTTCACACTTGTCAAATACATACATAGAATGTATAATATAAACAATGTGTAAAAGAATGTGTAAACTATAACCTTTAGTGAATAGTAACGTACAAACCCTGGCTCATCAATGGTGACAATCAGCATATATGGGAACTCTTTCTACTTTCATTTTTTGTAAATCCAAAGTTACTCTGAAAGATAGTCTGTCAACTCTGAAAAAGACATTGTCTAGCAAATAATCCTCCTTTTCATATATGAAAGTGATTGAAATCCTTAAGAAAATATTAGAGGAATTTTTTATAATTCATAAATAAATGATCTAGTAACTAGGGTGCCCAGGTCAGTATTGGTTTATGCCTCTTGTCCTGCAGTAGTTAATAACACCCTTTGTGGCTCTCATAAAGTGTCCCATTTAGGCAATAAATTATATGATTATTCTTCTAGTAACCCTACAGGCTTGAGTTTCAAATATGAGTTATGAACGTTTCTTTTTTAGTAAGCAGGTTGGAGGATGGTTATAGATGTTTTACCAAGATTCTGCATTTTTTTTTGGTTTAAGAGGAGGCTTGGTTTTCAGCATGATGATTATTCACTGGTCCTGGGCCCATAAATGACAGTTATAATTAATAACTTGGGAGAAACCATAGTTAATGCTAGAAGACAAGTGTGGTATCAGTGCTAGAAAGCAATAGGTCTTATTCACTAGGAGAAGGAACTGAAATATTTCTTCTTGATATAAAACATGAATATACATTGTCCATTCTTTGTTCTGTTCTGCTCTTTGCTTTGCCCCAGCTCTTATACAGGAGTAAACACCCTGAGCTCCAGTACCAATCCTGCTATGTGGTCTGAGATGAGACATTTATTTCTTGAGCCTCAATTTCCTCACTTGTGGAATGAGGCATTTGAGTCAGATAACCTTCTTTTGGTTATAAAATTGCATGATTATATGTGCTATGTTTTTTTAGATATGCCAGAAGAAGATAAGGGTAGTGAGAGATAAGGCTGGAAAAATAAATGATGCAAGAAGGTGGAGGGTTCTGAGACCTTTGGACTTGGAACATATACTTCTAACTGTGACAATCTGACTGGCATTGAGCAAATCTTCCCACTTAGAACAGCTAGAAATCAGATAAAATTCAATAAAGAACTGTTTAAAGGAATTAGAGAGAGTCAATCAGTACTTGAGAAGCCATGATTGCACAGAAAATGAAACCAACAGCCTATGCTTTTCTTATCTCTTTTGGAAGTTAGCTGATTCCTCATGCCAAGTGTGAGGCAGAGAATGTGGGGAGAGCTCTCGCTAGGAGCCAGAGGAGCCAGCAGAGCTTTGGCAATCATCTGGATGTAGAGCAACATACTAAAATCTAAATTATCAAGCAACCAGGGCTTGAGAGTCCAGAACCTGGAGTGAAGAGAAACACAGGGAGTAAGCCTAACTCTCACTGCTTCTCAGTGGCAGGCTCATGCTGAATTCTTTTGGGGCTCAAGATTCCAGTTTAAGAAGCTAAGCAAGACTATGCTGAAAAATGAAGTGGGGCTGTTGGCAGCCTCATAGTTCCAAAGGGAATGTGTGTGTGTATGTGTGTGTGTGTGTGTGTGTGTGTGTTGGGGAGAGAGGGATCAGATTCAGGATTTGCCAAAGAGGAGGGGCCCAGTAAATAGCTCAGGTTTTCATCCAGGATCCCTAGAGGGCTAAACTGTAGGACTGTGGGAACAGATGGAACAGGGCTAGATTGAGTTTCACTAACACTGAAATTCTCAAGTTAGCTCAGGATCTAGGCTTTTTTTTTTTTCAGGGGTGGGGTATGGGGTACCAGGAATTGAACTCAGGGAAACTTGACCACTGAGCCACATCCTCAACCCTATTTTGTATTTTATTTAGAGACAGGGTCTCATTGAATTGCTTAGCACCTCACTTTTGCTGAGGTTGGCTTTGAATTTGCTATCCTCCTGCCTCAACCTCCTGAGCCGCTGGTGTTTCAGGTGTGTACCACTGAATTCTGCCAGGCCTATTTTTATCTAGCTGAGTGGGGAAGATGGGAAACAATATTATCTGGAGACTCTAAATTTTCATACACAATATATTGTTTAATAAAAAAGAATTTTACACACACACACACACACACACACACACACCCCAAAAGACCCAGAATTTGAATAAGAAGCAATAGAAAGTAACATTTGGACATGAAACATTATCACCCAGAATCTCTGAATACAGGACAGGAAAGGTGGGAAAAGCTGCAGGGATAATTTATCTTTCCAAATGGTAGTTATCTACTTGGCACTATATGTTGAAAACATCAGAATACCTGCTTCCAAATGATTAAAACAATTAAATGAATTTATTGACTGGTTAACTGAAAAGTCCAGAGATAAGTTGTGTCAGTCAGCTTTCTGTTGCTGTGACAAAAATGCCTTAAAGGAGGAAAGGTTTATTTTGGCTCATAGTTTCAAAGGCCTCAGTGTAAATTCAGTTAGCTCTGTTGCTTTGGGCCCTGTTTGGAGACATCATGGCAGAGAGCACATAGAACAAAGCTGTTCAACTTGTGATGGCCAAGAAGCAAAGAGAGGAAGAGGCATGGCAATATCCCCTTTAAGGGTACACCCTAATGACCAACCATCATTCTACTATACCCTCAGGGACCAAACTTTCAACAAATGAACTTTGGGAAGCATTTAAAATCCCAACTGTAACATTTGTTAAGCTTCTGGATGGATTTGTTTCTGGGGTTTATCTGTCACCAAGGACTCAGTTCTGCTTGTACAGTATCATCTGTAACCTTCCCAGTAGTAGCAAATGGCTACAGTAACTACAGACTTCAAGTGTGCACAATTCTTCAGAAGGAGAGAGCTGCTGCCCAGCGGTTTTCTCAGAAGTAGGAGAAACATTCTAGATATGCTGACTCCAGGAAATAATTTTTTTTTTCAAAAATAATAGGTACAAACACAGTTAAATGTCTATTACCAAACCAATACCTTTGACCAATAATTCTGACAAATAAAACTAGAATGTTTAGTTTGGTTAAAAACAATCACAGCCCATTCTTGGAGAAGAGCACTACGTATTTGGATAGCAGAGGAGTTGAAGGAATACAATCAATAGCTATTACCAGAAGTTTTGAATAAATTATGTAAAATATGATAAAAGCAATATAAAGTATGCATAAAAATATGTCTATGATTGCTGATAGAGTGACCATCCTAGAAGAAAATGTGCTATGGGAAACAGAAAAAAGATACAAACCACCCACAGAAAATGCTGGGATCTCTCAAAATTGAAATTGAATACTAAATATATAGAGGAAAAGAATTTTTAAAACCCAGCAATTTGGAAGATGGTATAAATAAAATATGAATAAATATAAGTCAATTTAAAAAACACTTCATAAAAGTACCACAAATACTGGATTAAATAATAGATTAGAAATAAGACAGAACCTAATAAATAAGATCAGCAGTCAAATCAGTAACAAGGAAGAAGTTTCTAGGAAAATAAGAAACATAGAGCAGAAAAAAAAAAAAAAAAAAAAAAACATGAAAAGAGGCTATACCACTAATGAAGACCAGATGTTGGAGATTAAATCCACCAACAATTGATATTCCTTAAAGTGTAAAATAACACAATTAAAATGGGATGTATTTCAGGATGTAATGGAAAACTGCTCTAAAGTGAGAGAAAGTCTGATCCCACCCACTGGAAACTTACTTTAACAGGAAAAACAACTGTCAAAGAACACAAAAAGAAATTCTGGGAGATTATAAAACTTCCTACTATCACCACAAATTAAAAAAAAAAAAAACAACAAATCCTTACCTTTCAATTCAGAAAACAAAAATCCTCTTCAAGGATTTAAAAGCAATTTTATGTGTAGTTTCAATGTTATTCCATTAAAAAATATCAAGCTTGAGTGAACATGTATATATTATGTATACATACACACATATGCATATTAATGTGTATGTGAAACTTTACAAATTATTTTAAAATCACCCAAGTACAAAAAGTACCCAAAATATCCTGAAGAAAAGGATGAATGGAATCGCCCTATTATATCTAGATAATTATGAATGTGTGATATTGGCACAGCAAATACACTAGTTTGACATGATAGATCATTCCAAACCATATATACCTATATGACAAAAATGATTAATGAAGAGTTGAATTACACACTGGTGAATGAAGACTGGGCTTTCCAATGCATGGTACTTACATAATTGATTAGACATGAAAAAATAAATAAATTAGACTCAAGCCTATATTTGTGTACAAATAAGTATTAAATGGGCTAAAAGGATAAATAATGTGTCAAAATGATTAAATTTTAAAAGAAAATATAAGATAATATGATTACTGTTTTGATAAAGAAGAACTTCCTTTGTATTAAAAAAAGGGCAGGGTCTGAGGTTGTGGCTCAGTGGTATAGCACTTGCCTAACACATGTGAGGCCCTGGTTTTGATCCTCAGCACCACATAAAAATAAATAAAATAAAGATATTGTGTGTAATTACAACTAAAAAACAAACAAACCAACCAAAAGGACATAACCTAAAGGGGGGAAATGGATATATTTGTCTGTATAAAACCAGGGTATTGTGTTTATCCAAAGCTACCTTAGAGTGTTGGTAAATGTTAAAAGCAACCAGAACTCTAAGACATTGCTGATGGGACTATGAGTCAGAACAATCAATCATGCTGGAAAATAGTTTGTGTGACTTCATAAATAATACCAGATCCCACATTTTATGCTCCAGACAAAATGATGCAGATGAGCACTGGGACAGAATTGTTACATATTTGTAACAATATGTTTTGCAAAAGCAAAATAGACAAACAGAAGCTGGAAATAACCCAACTATTATATAAGAATGGAATGTATGGATTCCTTGTGGTGTAGACATTCCAGTGAATCCTTGAATCATGCTTCAAAAACTAGGTGAATCTCAAAAACATGATGTTGAGGGGAGGGTGGAAATCACATCAAAGAAGGATACATAGAATATGATTCTGTTTTTATGAAATGCAAAGTTTGTGAGATGATTTCTCAGAAAACCACAGTGGCAGAATCAATGAATAAATATGAAAGTTGGCTCTTTGAAAAAAAATCAAAACATAACCATAAATTTGATTAAGTCATTTAAGGAAACAAGAAACAAAGTAAAAGAAACACAACTACATGTATAATTAAAAACATGTTGATTTTCATTGTTGCTATAATAAATTAACCACAAAATGGTTTAAATTAACACAGATTTATTATCTCACAATTCTGTAGGTCAGAAGTACAGGTGGGCTCAGCTGGCCGGCTGGTTCATCTGCTCCAAGTCTCACAAGTGTCAGCCAACCTGCTCTCCTCTGGAAGCTCTGGGGAAGAATCAGCTTCCAAGCTAATTTAAGTGTTGGCAGAAATCAGTCCTTGTGGTTGTCGGGCTGAGGTCACTGTTTTCTTGTTGGCAGGAAGTCAGAAACTTCTTTCATACCTTATAGCTTCTTGCATTCCTAGCCAACCTTCTCTCTTCATCTTCAAACCAGCAACAATGTGCCAGATCATTCTCAAGGTCCCAATCTCTCATTTTCACTTCTGCTACCTTCCTTCTATCACATCTGTTTGACTCCAGCTGGGTAAAATTCTTTGCTTTTATGGACTCGTATGCCGTGTGACCAGACCTATCAGGAGGATCTAGGAAAATCTCTCCCTCTCAAGGTCTATAACCTTAATCACATTGAACAATTCCTTTGCATTGTAACATGTTCTCATGAATTCTGAATCTTGGGGGATGGGTTTTTCTTGTGTGTTTGTGGGAGTAGAACATTATTTTGCCTACCACAACTAAAGTTAGAAAAGATACCTACCAATATAAAGAAATAGGAAATAAATATATAAAGTACAACTCAATGCTAATCAGTGAAAGACTGCTGAAACGAATGATTTCCTAAAAACACATAATGTAAGTCTTAGATGAAAAGAGGCAAGGAAAAAAAAAAACAATCTATGGAAAGAAATTAAGAGCATCAAATTTTCTACAAAAGTGCTAATCCAAATAGTTTCAGTTTATTTTTTTTTCAAACCTTTCAGAAGTAATAATTTCAGTGTTATCTACATTGATCCCAGAAAACTAAGGAAAGGGCATATCTATGTTGTTTATAGGTATTCAGCTCCTTTTCTGACCAGTATGTTCTCCTCTGTATTTTATTTTATTTTATTTTATTTTTTCATCTAAAAAGGTTTTTTTTTTGTGTGTATGTAAAAAAAAAAAAAAAAAAACATTTGCAATGCAGATACTTGTTTTTTGAAAGAGTCTAGAAGCAGCACTTTTGATAGCAGAATTCTGGTAAGCTCTGTTGGCTAGAGACACTAATGCAAGATTAGGAAGGAAAGGGTATATTGAAACCACCCTCTGATTTTGATGATGACGACAGGCCCCATGCTGACATGAGATGGCTCATGATAGCATTGATGTGAGGTGCATAGATGGTGAGGACCACAACACCCACACACAAGGTCTTCCTTGAGGGGTACCCATGCTTGTTGCCTGTCCTGATCTTAGGCAGTGACTAACTTCTCTCTCCTGCTCTTCCAGCCCTTCCAAATATTTTAAAACCCAACTTTCTGTTTCAAATCCCTCTCTACTTGATATACTCAGAGTGATTTTTGTTCTTCTTATAAAGCCCCAAGGAGACAGAAGGTAAGCTTTCAAGTTATTTTTATAAAGCTCACTAAAATTGATCACCTAATCTGTAAAAGAAAGCATAAAGAGAAAACTACAAACCAGTTTTATTAATGAATGTCAATGCAAAACTTCTAAGTAAAATGTAATATAAAATATTAAAATAAAAACAGAATTTAATGAATAATTTTAAGAGTAATAAATCATGAGTAACTGGAGCTCATCCCAAAATCATTTATCATATTAATATATCAAAGGAAGACAGGGAATGAAATAACAGGTGTAAATTTTCCAAAGGAGAGATAAATTTATTTTTTATGGTAATGTACTTTACATAGCACCAAAGAACTAGCTGAAAAAGCTATTAGAAACAATATGAATATTTAATAAAGTGACTGGCTGCAAAATTAATTTATAAAATAATTAGCTTTTATTTTAAAAGCAATAACTGGTATGAAAGAAAATATCTCAGTCAAAAGCAAGGAGAAAAATAAAACTGAAAATAAACTTTCAAAAATGTGTGTGACCTACATGAAGCCAACTTTAGAGCAGTGGTGAGGGATACAAAAATAGCTAACGACATGAAAATACATATCTTTTTCATTAGATACCTCAACATTGTGAAGACATTAATTGTTTATTAATTAATCTATAAAGACCATACTTTCCCATGAAACTGCCAGTGTGCTTCATTGTATTTTTCATGTTTAGAATCTAAAATATAAACTTGAGAAGACACTAAAAGAAAAAGAAAAGCAATGCAGTGGACTAGCTACATCCAAATATAAAATGTACCGCGCATGTTAGAGTAAATAAAACGGTATGGCAAAAAGGCAGAAATTGATCTACTGACGATGAATAGAGCAGGAATTCCAAAACAGACTCAAGCACCTGTGAGATTTCAAATCTTTGAAAATATTCACTTCTTTATAAATAGTAATAGGATAATTAACTGTTTACATGAAATTAATAAAGCCAGATCTCTCCCTCTCTAATTACAAATTGTTAAAAAGTATAATGTCAAAATGAAAATTATAGATACTAGAAGTGTATATGCATGAACTAATTTTTATTCTTTGAATGGAAAAAAGTTTTTCAAAGAATAAACATAAGTCTCAGAAACCATAAAGAAAAATAAATAATAAAATCATATATGTTAAATTTTCTGTTAGGCAAGATTGATAGACGGATGGATGGTTAGATAAAGTCAAAATGCAAACATTACACTGAGCAAAAAATATTTGTAAAACATATGTTAAGCAAAAAACTGAAACCTTAAATATAGTAAAGAAAAGCATATTGAGAGGCTGGGGTTGTGGCTCAGTGTAGTGCGCTTGCCTAGCATGTGTGAGGCACTGGGTTCTATCCTCAGCACCGCACAAAAAATAAACAAATAAAATAAAGGTATTGTGTCCATTTATAACTAAAAATATTTTTTTAAAATAAATCAATGCAATAAAAAATTAACAAACAATCCAGTGGGAAAATGGGCAAAAGACAGACAAGTAGTCAAAGGAAAGAAATACAAATGGCTTAGAATATTTCTAACATTCTTTAAAATTAACAAAATGCAATTGAAAATAATGAAATTCTCACCAATCACATTGGGAAAAATGAAACCAGTCTAAAGTCTTGTTGGTAAAGTAGAATATAAAAGGTGTTGTACTTTGTGTGATTACAAAACAGTATAACCTTTTTGGATGTTAATAGGCAATTTCTACACAAATTTAAATTCACATATCCCACAAAGAATTCTGTATCTGGTATTTTCCCTGAAGGCTTTATGCATTTAACAAATATTTATAGAAGACTTAGTACGTCACTCACTGTGTTAAACACTATGGGTACAGCAGTGGGTGACTCAGACAAAGCCTCTGTGCCCTCAAGTTACCAATAATCTAAAATGTACTGTTGCTCATAATTATCAAAAAAACAAGCAACAGAAAACGTGAGTAGTGGAAGAATATTTGCATGTTTCTAATTCATATGACATCATATTATGAAATTATTGAAGATAATAAGATAAATATAAATATGCTATTGTGGGAAACATAAACTGTTTCTGTTTCTGTGGAAACAGAAAAGTCACAGAAACTATGCATATGGTTTTTAGACTTTTCAAGGTATACAGAAACACACACTTCCGATACAATGGGCTTCCGATACAATAAAATATCTGGAAGAATGAACACTTCATTTGAGAGGTCACCTTTGGAATGTGGCATTGGAAGGGGAAGGATGAAAGATGGGTCCTCGTTCATCCAGAATTATGGACTTTCAAATGGTTTAATTATTTTCCTATAGCCAGATACTAATTTTTAATGATTAAAAAAGTTATCTCAGATTCTTGAGGAAAAAGATCTCTCTAAAGGTTTTGTGGCTTAACGTCCATGGTAAGATCTGCTGGTGAACTCCAAGTTCCGGTCTCCCAGTGTGGGGAAAGAATTCCTGCCTAATTAAGCAGCCCAGCCAGCAGGGAAGGTACAAGCAACACTATCTGGAACACCTGGATTCACATGGAGAGTTGTACTCCTTAATTGTGTGGCAGCCCATCTCAGCTAGAGTTGATTTTTTTCTTGACGTTCAACACTTTTTAGCATTTTTTTGCTCAGTCTTCCCTTGCATTTATGGAGTCCTTATTCTAGAAGTCATTGCTGCTGCTGTTTGGTGTTTGAAGGTGTCAGGGGGGAGAGCTATTGTTTCTTTTGCAATCCAGAAATAATCATAAGGTGGTTATTTTAATAATCTCCCCTTTTTTATTCAGTGCCTGGGCCAAATAGGAACAAGCTGTGGCCTTGACTTTTCATTTTGTAAATAAACATTTTCTGGCATCTGCAATGGTCCCCAAGCAGCAGTGCTGAGAGCACTTAGAATAAAACTTCTTTTTTACCCAGAAGACGTTTGTGATTCCGTAAAGACTTTGTCATGGCATTTATGTAGTCTGATATTCTACAATGCAGTCATACCTACAAATATGATGGATTATGTTTTAGGCACAATGATTGTTTTCAGTGGGGGAAAAGCCTCCCCAGATGAGTTGATACTGGGCTCCATGCTGGGTCTTATGCATTAATCATGAAGTATCATGCTTATGCAAATGTGCAGAAGCCCAATTAGGCAGAGAGCACAGAGCCCTGGGAATAATGTTATGGGCTATTGGGCCTTTGAAATACACTCCTTGGCCAAATTTTCAAAAGCAAAGCAGATTTGAGATGCCTTTTTACTCTTGAAAACAGGTGTACAATTGTCTTCTTAGTGCTTATTTCATGCCTCCAACCTTAAAATAAAGCTTTCTCCCAGTTGGCATGATTTTCCCTCGTTGCTCAACAGGAGCAGTGGAAATTCTGAATCACTGACAAGAAAATAAAATGTTCATTCAAAATCTAGACGTGCTGAGAATATTGAGGATACATCAATATTTGGGTTTTTTTGCCACACGTTTTGAATGTTTCATATATTCAGTTTTCCTCTGGCAGATTCTGCCATCTCTTATATTTTGTGTGATTAATCAAAATATTCTGGTTTCTATTTTGAAAATCCTCTGAACACAATGCAAATATTGTGAAGAGAAAACACAAAATTCTGGAAGACAAGCTCTCCCTTTTCTATATTACTTCCCCCTTTCAAACTTTATTTTGATAACTTGAAACTGCTGATGTCTTACCCACTCCCCAAGTCTTATTTTCATAAGACATTTGTTGAAACTGCTTGAATATTTGGAGAGGATGGCATGGTGGGTAGAATGAAGGAGGATAAAGTTTAAGTTACTATCACCATGTAAATGACTCTGCAGTCACATTAAAAATGTTTATGGTAAAGGAAGAAAGACTTAAAGATTTTTTTGTTTGTTTGCTGTTTGCATTCAGATACAATGTAATCCAGATCTTTGTCTAGTTAACACAAGCATATCTGGAATTTGTTTTTTTTTTTTTTTTTTTTTTGTGTGTGTGTATGTGAGTTTTGCTGGGGATTGAATTCAGGGCTTTGTGCATACAAGGCAAGCACTCTATCAACTGAGCTATATCCCCAGCTCTGAATATTCTTTATTTGACTGAAAACCAACTTAGGTTCTTAAACACTCTATGTCCACCTTCAAAAATTCTATGAAACAACTGATTGATGATAAGTTGTTTATGATATAACCCTTGCTTCTCTACAGCATTCACTGATGGCCAGTAGGAAGAGGAGGGAAGAACAGAAGGCAGAGGAAGAGAGAATGAGAGGTGCATTTTTCCAGTGTGTGGCAATTGAGACTGAAGTCTAAAAACTCATTTCAAAAATGGTGTTCATCCGCCGCCATTTTATGCTTTAGAATGCCCTGGCCATGCAAACACTTCCAATCAGATCTGGTTGAAAACTTGCCCAAAACGCCAAGTCTCCAAATACACCTCTTCACATTAGGCTATTTAACAAGATTGGCTTCTCTCCTCCCAAACCATGGCATGCCCTCAGTAAGTTGGTACTGTGCATCTTTTTGACAATAAAAAACATTGTTTCTTTCCCTTTTGTCTGTCTCTCTTATCCATGGAAAATTATACATATACATTTTAATTTAAAGTAGCTCTTACTCCTCACTCTATGGAGGACCATAGGGAGGAAAAAATTCTCTGTATGATCATTTTGTCAGAGGAGAAAATCATTTCTAAATATTAAAAAAAAAACACCTATAATTGGACCAGCAAATGGAGTTGATAGGACATACACTTTATTTCTTATAGCTTGTAAGTAGCTATGAAAAGAAATTCTACCCACTTAGTCAAAACAGGACTGATCACAGTATTGGGGTCCTCTCCAGCAGTATTGTCCTCTCTGCAACCAGAAGCCCACAAAGAAAGTGATCAAAGGAGAAGAAAAAGAAACATCTTCCAGGAAAACATCTGATTCCCATTGAAAGTTTATTTAGATGTTTTCTGTTTCCATAGCAAAAAATTGAAGCAGCAACTAAAGAGGGAAAATTACCATATCAAGTTGAAATTTGTTGCAAGGAAATTTAGTAAAACTTGATACCCTCGAGTTTCCTTCTCCATAAGCAAAGTTATAAAAGGCCTTTGTGTCAATGTTTTGCTTGTTTGTTTGCTTGCTTCTGCTTCTCATTTCTGATTTTTGTGTTTACTATGCAAAACAAGTGTCTCCTCCTGATAGGATGGGGATCGAGGAGCCTCCGGAGTGATGCTGGGAGCTGAGAGATGAGAAACCCATCTGTAAGAGGATGAATGATGGTGTGGTGAGATGGGCGCCTTCCAACAGGACAGCCGTTTCTGGGAAAGGTGCTGATTATTCCCCACAGAAATGCAGAGAATGAATAAACAGCAGACTTACATTTATTAGTGTCCTTGCTATGGAGTGCAGATGATGTGAGTGCCCCAGGGATTCAAGTGCTGCAATTTGACCTTCATTGTGAGGTATTAAGAGGGTGGACTCTTGATACATTTATGGTGTTCAGAGGTGGGCCTTGGGGAGTTGATTAGGATTAGATCAACTCACCAGGGTGGAGCCCCCATGATTAAATACTAGTGGCTTTAGAAAAACAGGGAGGGAAAACAAGTAAGCTTTGCGTCTCCTGTCACATGACGCCCTGGGACAACAAGTTCATCACCAGATGCAGGCCCTTTGAACTTCAAAACTAAAGAGACAAGATAGACCTCTTCTTAAAACTTGACTGTCTGTGGTATAGTTTCCTAAATATGATAAAACGAGTAATCCAATAATCTACCATCCCACATCACCCGCATATCCTTGTACCAAATAAGACTTGTAACTATTTGTAACTGATTCCAAGAAAAAAATCCCAGCATGATTACTTTCTGTTAATTGCCAATAGATTTGTTCCATCCCTAACAGACTTGCCCTTTTGCAGTTAGGTACAGTAAGGCATCTGATATTGACTATCATACTGTTCCTCACTCTATTCTGCATGTACTGCCTAGTTACAAAAAATAACATGATTATCACAGCAGTTCCCAGAGTGTGGTCTGGGGACCCTTAGGGGATTCTCAAGACCCTTTCAGGAGCTTCTTGAAGTCAACAGTATTTTTTTTTTTTTTTTTGGTAATGTTACCTGTCATTTCCACTCCTATTCTCTCTGAATGTGCAACTGAATTTTGCGAAAGCAATACAAAGTGGTACGTCACAACACACTGAGTGCAGAAGCACATAGGAGATTGCAGTTTCATTTTTGTTACCAGACATTAATGAAATTTGCAAAAATGCAGAACAATATCTTATCTTCCCATTGTTTTTTATTTTAAAAATGTTAGCCAATTCATTAAAATATATGGTTATATTAAAAATGATGGGTTTCTTTTTATTTTAAACACGTAGTAAATAAATATTCTTATAATCTCTGATTTTTAATTTCTAATATGGGCAATATTGATAGTTGATACTAACATGGGAAAAAACTCTTTGGAATCTTCCAAATTTTTTAAGAATGTGAGGGAATGCTGAGGCCAAATCATCTGAGAATCTGTCGTCTGCAGAGTGGAGCAGAGCAGAGCTGATCTGTGAAGGTATGCCTTTCTCTTCCATTCTCCAAAATGCTCCCCGGAGGGTTTGCAGATCAAATAAAGGTGGGCCTTGCTATACGACAACATAATATATGAAGATTAGAATTCACAAGAAAGATAATTAAGTGATGAAATTCAAATTATAAAAAGGTTTTGATGAGATTCTTTTAAGTATACCACACTTTAAGAATATTTAAAGTATGACTAGTTTTCAAAACCCTAAGTACATTTTCAGCTTCTAAGGACACATGCAGTGCAGCCTGGCGAACACCTTGGCCTTAATCCTAGATGGATTTAATGTAATACTCTTTAGATAGGAGAACAATAATAGTAATTTAATTGGGCTTTAAAGACAATGAAGGTGAGAAGTCTATATTTGGCAATTTTTAAAATTTAAAACCCAGAATAAGAAATAAGTCGCATTAAAATGTGACTGGCTCTAGAAGAAAGAGATTAATATCATTTTTTGGAACCAATTGATTTTAATGTGAGTTTTTAAAGGTAAAAATAAGAGGAAATAATCATGCTAGGAGAAACTAGGTTATTCCATTAGATTTGCAGCACCGTGTTGCAATTTGAGGTATTATTAAAGGAAATGAGAGTAAGGAATGTCAATTAAAATTGGTTTGGGAGAAAGCAAAGATTGAGAAACAGAAACACAGAGTTGAGGATAAGAAACTTCAGAAAGAGCTGTTCACGTGGAACTATCAAATGGTTTGGGGGTCCATCAAGGAAAGACAACTTGAATTATGCTGAGCAAAAGATACTAGTTGTCCTAGGAGAGAAACGTATAAGAGATAATATATAAGTAGACAAGTGGTGTCTACTTAGTAACAAGAGCAGTGCTAGTGTGCATGTCTGTTGGAAGAGCGTTGCCCTGCAACAAATGACACTGACTACAGGAGCTGGTGGTAGTGATGGACCCTGAAGGTGGTCTGTCCTGAAGAGGAAGTCCAGGGATCCAGGGCATTTGGTCTTTGATTTAAGTCTCTTCTTTGCAGCGGGAGGAACTTACTAATACTTACCCTTTTTCTCGGGTGAAGCTCCTGTCTTCAAAGTGACCACAGTCAATCCCAAAGACTCCTGTTTTTGATGGTTATTTAAGGTGCCCTGTATCAGCAAGGACTATTCATTCTAGCAATTTATTTTCAGCCATTTGGATCAATGGACATTTGACTGATCCATAAGATCCCTATGGGAGGATGGTTTTTACTTTTCCACAGTGATGATACTTGCTGAACTATTTTTTTTTTCCCCAAATTTCTCGAAATGTCATCATCTTTAGCTAGAAAGGACAAGGAGCTTCTTTCTTCATATGAGAGCTTTTTAAATACTTTAATAGTCCCTGGACACAAAAGGTTAGAATGAAAAATTTTGGTCCTCTTCATCGTAGGTGTGCCATAGGCTGCACTTACATTTTCCATTTAATGTGTTCCATTCAATATATGTCTCATTTGTATATGGCTTATAGCTACTCAAAATCAAAGTTACCAAATGATACTGCAGTAGATTTTTTAAAGTCCAGTTTTCCTGCCCACATGTTATATAGTTCCAATAAATAATGAGAAATGATCTTTTATGATGTAGTATCTAATCTACCTATGCTTTTTAGATAATCCTAGGACCTTAGCCATTTAAAACACATAAAAACACATGCACACACATAAAACACACATCGTACTGAATGTTGCTTAAGAAATGTATGAGAAAAACAGGTATGAAAAAGACATGTTTAAAATTAGAATTTAGGCCGGGGATATAGCTCAGGTGGTAGAGTGCTTGCCTCTCATGCACAAGGCCCTGGATTCAATCCCCAGCACCACCAAAAAAAAAAAAAAAAAAAATAGAATTTAAACAGAGAAATTTGATTTGTTAGACAATTTAAGTAATTTCTAAGGCAGCAAACTGCAAAAACCTACAATAAATACTTAAAGAGAAGTAAAATTATATATACATGGGTATGTATATTTTTCATATATATATATATATATATATTTTCTAAAACACAGAAAAAACCCACACCCAGAATATAGGTCCCTTCTTATTAAACTTACAAAATTATTGAAAAGAAATTTTCAGGCATCCTTGTATATTTCAGAGTAACAGGAATCTCGCTTATTATTTTTTCCTCTTTTTAAAATTTGTTCTTTTTAGTTTTATATGATAGTAGAATGTATTTTGACATATCATACACACATGGAGTATAACTTCCCATTCTTGTTGTTGTCATGTATTCATAGATGAGCATGAGAAAGTTATGTTCGATTCATTTTACTGTCTTTCCCATTCCCATTCCACCACCATTTCCCCGCTCCTTCCTTTTCAATCCTGTGGACTTCCATTCCTCACTACCCCCTGCCTATTGTGAGTTTGCATCCGCATATCAGAGAGAACATTCAGCCTTTGGTTTTTTGGGATTGACTTATTTCACTTAGCATGATAGCCTCCAGTTCCATCCATTTACCAGCAAATGTCATAATTTCATTCTTCTTTATGGCTGAGTAATAATCCATTGTGTATATGTACTAAACTTTCTTTATCCATTCATCTATTGAAGGGCACCTAGGTTGCTTCTATAGTTTAGCTATTGCGAATTGAGCTGCTATGAACATTGATGTGGCTGCATTATTTTAAGTCCTTTGAGTATAAAACTAGTAGTGGGATAACTGGGTCAAATGGTGACTCCATTCCAAGTTTTCTAAGGAATCTCCATACTGCTTTTCAGAGTGGTTACACCAATTTGCAGTCCCACCAGCAATGTATGAGTATACCTTTTCCCCAAATTCTTGCTAACATTTATTGTTATCTGTATTCTTGATAATTGTCATTCTGATTGGTGTGATATGAAATCTCAGTATAGTTTTAATTCGCATTTCTTTAGTTGCTAGTGATGTTAAACATTTTTTTTCACATATTTGTTGATCATTTGGATTTATTCTTCTGTGAAGTGTCTGTTCATTTTCTTTGCCCATTTTATCCTGGAGATTAATGCTGTATCTGAGGTGCAGGTGGCAAAGATTTTCTATTATTCTGTGGATTCTCTCTTCATGTTTTTGATTGTTTCATTTGTTGTGAAGAAGCTTTTTAGTTTGATACAATTCCATTTATTGATTCTTGATTTTACTTCTTGCACTTTTGGAGTCTTGTTGGAAATTGAGTTCCAAAGCTGACATGATGGAGATTTGGGCCCATGTTTACTTCTGTTAGGCACAGGGTCTCTGGTGTAAAGCCTGGGTCCTTGATCCACTTAGAGTTGAGTTTTGTGCAGGGTGAGAGATTAGGGTCTAATTTCATTTTATTACATACGGATTTGCAGTTTTCCTAGCACTATGTTGAAAAGGCTATCTTTTCTCCAATGTATGTTTATGGTCTTTGTCTAGTATGAGATAACTGTATGAGGGTTTGTCTCTTTGTCTTCCATTCTGTTCCATTGGTTTTCTATCTGTTTTGGTGACAATAACATGTCATTTTTGTTACTATAGCTCTGTAGTATAATTTAAGGTCTGGTATTATAATACCTCTTGCTTTACTTTTCTCACTGAGGATTGCTTTGGATATTCTGGGCCTCTTATTTTTCAAAATGAATTTCTTTGCTATGTTTTCTATTTCTATGAAGAATGTCATTGGAACCTTAATAGGAATTGCATTCTATAATGCTTTTGGTGTATGGCCATTTTGATAATATTAATCCTGCTTATCCAAGAACATGAAAGATCTTTCTGTCTTCTAAGATCTTCAATTTCTTTCTTTAGTGTTCTTTAGTTTTCATTGTAGAGGTATTTCACCTCTTTTGTTACATTGATCTCAAAATATTTTATTTTCTTTGAGTCTATTTTGAATGAATAGTTTCTCTTTCAGTGGATTCATCACTGATGTATAGGAATGCAATTGATTTATGGGTTTAATTTTATACCCTGCTACTTTGCTGAGTTAATTTGAGTTCTAGAAGTTTTCTGGTGGAGTTTTTTTGGGTTTTATAAATAAAAAATCATGCATCAGCAAACAGGGATGGTTTGAGTTCTTCTTTTCCTATTCATATCCCTTTAATTTCTTTCTTCTATTTAATTGCTCTGCCTAGAATTTTCAGGACTATCTTCAATAGAAGTGGCAAAAAAAGGGCATCCCTTGGGCTGGGGATGTGGCTCAAGTGGTAATGCGCTCACCTGGCATGCACGGGGTGCTGAGTTCAATCCTCAGCACAACATAAAAATAAAATAAAGATGTTGCGTCCACCAAAAACTGAAAAATAAATATTAAAAAGTTCTCTCTCTCTTTCTTCTCTTCCTCTCTCTTTTAAAAAAAAGGCATCCCTGTCTTGTTCCAGTTTTTAGAGGGAATGTTTTCAGTTTTTCTCCATTTGGAATTATATTGGCCTTGGTTTAACATATACAGCTAAGGTATGAGGTATGTTCCTAGTGTCCCTAGTTTTTCTAGTGTTTTGTACATGAATGGATGCTGAAATTTGCCATTTTTTTTCTGTATCTATTGGGACAATCATGTGATTCTTATCTTAAAGTCTACTAAATGATGATTATGTTTATTGATTTCCATATATTGAACCAACCTTGTATCCCCAGGATGAACCCCTCTTGATCATGGTGGACTATCAAAAAAATATGTTTTTGTATGCAATTTGCCAGTATTTTACTAAGATTTTTTGCATCTATGTTCATCAGGGATTTGGGGCTGAAATTTTCTTTCCTTGTTGTGTCTTTGTCTGGTTCTGGTATCAGGGTGATACTAGCTTCATAGGATAAGTTTTGAAAGGTTCCCTCCTTTTATAGTTCATGGAATTATTTGAGCAGGATTGGTATTAATTCTTCAGCTGAGAATCCATCTGGTCCTGGGCTTTTCTTTATTGGTAGGCTTTTGATGTCTTCAATTTCATTGCTTGAAATTGATCTTTTTAAATTTTCTATGTCCTCCTGGTTCAATTTGAGTAGGTCATATGTCTCTAGAAATTTCTTAATGTCTTCAAGATTTTCTATTTTATTATAGTATAACTTTACAAAATAGATTCTTACTATCATCTGTATTTCAGTAGTGACCCTTGCAATATTTCCTTTTTCATCATGTATTTTAGTAATTTTAGTTTTCTCTCTTTCTAGTTGTTAGCTTGGCCAAGGATTTATCAATTTTATTGATTTTTTTTAAAAGAACCAACTTTTTATTTTGTGGATTTTTGGGTTTGTTTCTTTTGTTTCAATTTCATTGATTTCAGCTCTAGTTTTAATTATTCCTGCCATCTACTGTGTTTGGTTCTTTGTACTTCTTTTTCTAGGGCTTTGAATTATAATGTTAGGTTATTTATTTTGACTATTTATTCTTTTAATGAATGACTTCAATGCAATGAACTTAGCACTTAGTTTTCATAGTGTCTGAGAGGTTTTGATATATAGTAGCAGTATTTTTGTTTACCTCTAAGTATTTTTTTTATTTCATCCCTGATTTCTTCTGCTATCCATTTGTCATTCAATAGCATATTATTTTAGTCTCCAGGTGTTAGAATAGCTTCTATTTTTTATTTTATTGTTGATTTCTAATTTCATTCCATTATGATCTGATAGAATGAAGTATATTATCTCTATTTTTTTTTTTTTTTTGTATTTGCAAAGAGTTGGTTTGTGGCCTATAATATGGTCTATTTTAGAGAAGGATCCATGTGCTGCTGAGAAGAAAGTCTATTTAGTCATTGATGGATAAAATATTCTATATATATCTGTAAAGTATAAATTATTAATTGTATTTTTTAGTTCTATAGCTTCTTGATTTAGTTTTTTGTTTGGAGGATCTATCCAGTGGTGAAAGACGTATGTTAAAGTCACTCAGTATTATTATGTTGTGGTCTATTTGCTTCTTGAAATTGAGAAGGGTTTGTTTGATATACATAGGTGATCCGTTGTTTGGGTCATAAATATTTATAAGTGTTATGTTGATGTATAATTCCCTTAAGCAGTATTAAATGTCCTTATTTTTCCCATTTGATTAACTTTGGTTTGAAGTCCTCTTTATCTGATAGGACGATAGAAGCCCCTGCTTGTTTAGGAGATCCATGTGAGTGATATGATTTTTCCCATTCTTTTACCTTCAGCCTGTGGATGTCTTTGTCTAAGAGGTGAGTCTCTTGGAGATGGCATATGGTTGGTGCTTGTTTGTTAATCCAGTTTGCCAGTGTCTGTCTTTTGACTGATAAGTTTAGGCCATTTACATTCAATGTTATTATTGAGATATGCTTTTGATTCCCTATCATTTTGTTTTATTTCTAGTTTTCAATTTGAATTTGTTTCTCCATTGATTCACTGTTCTTTAGTTCAGCTCATCCCTTTGCTGGTTTTTTACTGTTTATTTTTTATCTTTCCTTCATGAAACATCCTATTGTATATGTTTTATAGTTCAGGCTTTCCAGTTGTGAATTCTCTTAACTTTTGTGTACCATGGAAAGTTGTTATTTCATCATCAATTCTGAAGCTTACTTTTTATGGGAATAGTATTCATGGCTGGCATCCATTTTCATTCTGAGCTTTGTATGTATTATTTCAAGACCCCCTAGCTTTGAGGGTCTGGGTAGAGATCAGCTGAGATCTGCATTGGCTTCCCTCTCCATTTACATCTTGGGTAACTACCTCTGGCAGCCTTTAAAATTCTACCTTTATTTGGTACTTTAGGCACTTTCATCATAATGTGCCTTGGTGTGGGTCTGTTGTAATTTTGTCTTTTGGGGGTCATGTAAGCCTCTTATACTTGATTTTCCATTTCATTCTTTAGGTTTGGAAAATTTTCTGACATTATTTCATTGAAGAGTTTATGAATTTCTTTTCTTTGTATCTTTATGCCTTCATCTATCCCAATAAATCTTAAATTTAGTCTTCTCAGGTTATCCCATATTTCTTGGAAGATCTGTTCATGGACTCTTAATATCTTTTCTTCACAGTAAGTTTGTTGTCAAGATTATATATTTTTGTCTTTATTGCCTGATACTCTGTCTTCCAAGTGATCTAGTCTTTTGGCAATTACTTTTAATTGAATTTTAAATTTTTTTTTATTAATTCCTTCATTTTGAGGATTTCTGCTTGTTTTATTTTTTTTCAGTATCTCTGTCTCTTACTTGAGTATTCTTTCACTTCCTGAATTTTCTCTCTGATTTCACTCCTTATGACAGGCTTTACTTCACATATTAGTTTAACTATGTACTTTCTATGCTCCTTCTCTGACATTTCTTCCACTGTGAAGTCAATGGAATATCTTAGTTTGTTTGGGGTGATTTGTTCCCTTGCTTATTTATTTATTTATTTATTTATTTATTTATTTATTTATTAGTTACACATGACAGTACAATGATCTTGACATATCATACATTTGAATCTAATGGGGTATAATTTCTCATTTTTCTGAGTGTACAGGTTGCAGAATCACATTGGTCATACAGTCACGTATATACATACAGCAATACTAGTTATGTTTTTATGATGTTTGTGTGTCTACTTATCTAAAAGTATGGATCTGAGGAAGTAGAGTTTCTACCCTGTGGGCTTCTAGTGTCCTGAAGGTTTCCAGTACCTCACTCTTTAGGGAGAGGCAAATAATAACAACAACCAATACAAACAACACACAGCATTAAATCAAGTAGTTCCTACTATGACATCTGCAACGTTAATTATCACAATAAACAGAAATGATATGATCAGTTGTTGTCCGCAATTAAAAAAAGCAAGTTTGCAAAAGGCTTCACAATTTCAAATGGTCGTCACAGGGAGAACAGAAGTAATATATAATGTGATGATTTGAGGGAGGATGAGAAATGATAGAAGTAAAAAGTTAAAGAAAGAGTGAAAGAGAGAACAAGAGATTGGCTATTAGTGGAAGAAAAGAGAGAAAGAGAATCAAGGGAAACAGATAGGTAGGAGAAACAATATAAATAAAGCACACACACATTTTTTAAAAATAAAAGTATACAAAACAAAACTAAAATATACTAATCAAACACCCTAGCTGCAAAAAACTAATCCATGAAAAATAATTGGCTTCAAAAATGCTAGAATGAGGAACAAAACAAATATGAATATGTGTAAATGTCCATGTACCATTAAGGACACAATTAAATAGAAAAAATAAAATAAAATAAAATCTTGGTGAAAAGTCAAATTTTTTTTTTTTTCTGTTGGAGTTCAAAAGATTCTCAGCTTCTCTTCTTAGCCTTGTTAGGTAGGGTTGTCTGGGGGTGATGTTCCACCTCCGGGTTGCTGTAGTGAGAGAGGTAATTCCATAAGTGGAGTTCCTAGAGGTAGTTTTTAAGCTTAGGTAAGCTCTAGACTCTGCTGCATGCCAATTGGTCTGGAGATTTTAAATTTGTGTATTTCCAGGGCCCTTTGCTGTCTATGCTGAAAGACTGGACCCCAGGGATCTCACCTGGGTTCCACTTGTAGGGTAGAGGAGCCAATTCTTAGCCCCCTATATCACCGTGACCCCATGTTCCTGGGCTTGGGTTCAGTCTCCAAACTCAATCTCTCTTGCTCTAGCCCTTCTGAATTCCTGGCCAGACACATTTCTCTCAGCCTGTCCAGTTAGCAGTCAGATTGGAGTGGGAGGGGTAGAGCTGAGTGGGTTTCTTGAAATAGATTCCCCTATGGAAACCTCTCATCATATTTGGTTTTCTCTTGGTCATTTAAGTACATTCTATGTCATGCAATGTGTGTTTACTGGGCCTATATTTTGGGCCAAACTTGGGTTTGCCAGGAATCTGCTCCTTCAGCTAATGGCGCCCATAGAGAGGCTGCAAGATGGTTTCTTCCCTTTTGCTTCATATGCCACCTGAAGAAATGGCAGCTTCTTTCCCACACAAGGATATTGTGCAGGGCCTTTCAGTTTAGATGGGCAATGTCCTTGATCTCTAAACCCTCAATACACAAACATGCCTGAGGTCTCCTAAAAATGTAGGTCCCTTTAATTCCCTTATCCCTCTACTTTGCTTGTGGAGGGATCTCTCTGGTTGATGCTTCTGGCCATGGCAGTGGCTATATCTCTGGGGATTTCTTTCTTATTTATTGTATCCAACCTCCTGAGTGCCCAATCTGTTTTGAATGTCCAGTTTTAAATTCCATTAAAGTACCCTCCCGCTTTTTTTGTTCATCCACTTTGTTGAGAAGCTGCCTGTCTGCTTTATTTTTTTATTAATTTTTCACCACAGAGCAGCAGGAAAGTAACCTCTTCTATTATGTCATCTTGAAAACCCCTGGAAGCTGATTTCTAACAAAGAATGTTAATGGCATGCTCTGTACCTACCTATTGCTCATGGCTCCCCTAGCAGGTTCCCCTGAAAAATAAAACAAATCTACTGTGATTGACACCATGAAATCACCTTAAGTGTTTTCCCCAGTTTTAGAACTGTGAGCATAAGTGATCTAAATGAAGGTTTCTTTGCTGGGGAATGTATAGCTACTTTCCTATTACTTAAGTAGCTGTACTGATTTCAATGTTTGTTCCAGATTCTTATGCTCTGAGATCAACGGTGCAAAGATCTCAGTTAAATATGCTTGTGTTTATTTGTTTTTCTAATTTATTTATTTATCTATTCAAATGCTGTATTACTATCATCTTCTTCCAGTTTTAAAAACTGGAGGTCTAAAGACTATAGCAACACTTTCTCTTTGCAAACTTACCCAGTAAATGCAAGACAGTGTGTTGTAACAAAAAGATTATTGGAATATTGACTTTGGTAGTTAAACTTCAAAGGGCTTCAGGCACTATACCTTCTTTGAAAACCCTCTTGTCCTTGAAAATCTATAATAATCTGCTTATAGCTGAATGACTGACTTTCCAAAGGAGCTGACCATGGCAGATCTATCTTCATGAATTCACTGGATGTTCATTTGAGGACATGAGTCCCAAATATCATGCCATGCTGGACCTGCATTGGAATTAAGAATACAGTAAATACCACAATAAAGGAATCTGTATTAGAAGTTCCATAAGGACAGGCACACATCTTTTCACTATCATAAGTTTCCTGAGAACAGATCTGTGTTTTCTTCATTCATTTTGTTCACCTGAGGACAGGTCTATGTTGTGTAGCCCCAGTGTCCAGTTCATTTCCTGACATAGTATAGGAGTCTTATAAATATCTGGTTAATAAATGAACATCAGATTCATGTCCTAATAAAGAAACATGTTCTCCTTCACACCCTAGGTGATAATCATTATTATCAACACACTAGTGTTTTTGTAGCGTCTCAGAAAAGAACTGGCTCCAAATATTTCTTTAAATCAGATGATATTAAAATTAAAATACTTTATGCTCTGGATCACTTGGATAATCTAGTGAAGTCTTTGGACTTATTCCTAGAATAATATTTTTGTAAAAGTAATCAATTATAGTAAGATACAGTTATTAAAGTATTGAAAAAAACTGCAATATAGTAATACATATCCTTATTTATTAATGCATTAAATGATAAGATCTAGTGGTGGTTCTACTATGATGATATAAAAGTAGGTATAAGCATAAACCATAATTCATGATATCTATGACTTTTCTCAGAGAAATTAAAGGGCTTTTAAATAAATGCAGGGACAGTCCTTGATCTGGAGTTGTAAGACTTGATATTGTCATAACGATAATTCCTTCCAAATTCCCCCCACATTAATCTATAGGTTCGATTTGATCCCTGTTAAAATCCCAGAAATATATTTGTGGGAAATATAGTATCTGGATTAAAAAGAAAGTCTATTCTGGGGAATCTTTGGAAGTAGTAAGAGAGAAAATAACCAATAAATATAATAATTAAGAAAATAATATATTAACCAGTGGTGAGAAAAAAAAAGTAAAGGAGAATAAAGGGAATAAGGAATGCTAGTTAGAAGACTGAAATTGAAATAAGGTGGTCAGTGTATTCTATGGGGAATATTTAAATTTAAACAACGACTTGCAAAAGGTACAAGAGTGACCCCCTTGTGTTTATCTTATTGCGGGAGAGTATTTTGGGCAAAGGAAACTTCCAGAAAAAAAAAAAAAAAAACATTCTGTGTTAGATTTGTGTCCAGTGACTTCAAGGGGCAGCAGGGAGGCCAGTGCGACTGGGATAGAGGGAGCAGAGGGGAGATTACTAAAAAGAAAGTTAAGTGGAATGTGATGAGTATGGGAGAACTTAATGGTGAAGAGCTTTGTGGAAGATTGAAAAGACTTACGCTAGTCCTCTAGGAGATATGAATATCCACTGAAGCATTTGAAACAGAGGAATAAGATGTTCTAATTTACTTGTTGTGTTAGTCATCTTTTGTCACTGTGACCAAAATACTTGACAAGATCAACTTAGAAGAGGAAAAGTTCCTTTCGGCTTATGGTTTCAGAGGTTCACTCCATGATCAGCTGATTTCATTGCTCTGGGTCCTAGGTGAGACAGAGCATCATGGCAGAAGGGTGTGGTGGAAGACTCTTCTCCACTTGCCTTGCTGGAAGGTGAACCCTTCTAGGACATGCCCCTAGTTATCTACCCCTTTAGTCATATCCCATCTGCCTAGAGTTACCACCCAGTGAGAATGAATTGGTTAGGTTACAAGTCTTATAATCTAATCATGTTACTTCTGAATATTCCTTCGTTAATACAGGAATTTGGGGTGGACATTGCATATCCAAACCATGACATTCTACCCCTGGCCTCTGAAACTCATTCTCATCTCACAATGTAAAATACATTTAGTCCATCTCCAAGAGTCTCCATTGTCTTGACAGTTCCAGCATTGATCAAAAGTTCAAGTCCAAAGTCTCACCTGAGGCTCAAGCTAAACTATTGGCTGTGAGTTGCCGTAATTATCAAAAGCAAGTTACATATGTTCTTACATCTGTTCAATATACAATGGCTCAGAGTAAACATTTCAATTCCAAAAGAGAGGAATAGAGGCATAGAAAGAAAGGATGGGACCAAAAGAAGACCAAAACCTAGCTGGAAAAACAAGCCCTATAACTCCATGACCAGCATCTGGGGCATGTGGCAGCAAGATGTGATCTCCAAAAGGCATGGATATCGATGACCCTTTGGGCTTGCTCTTTACAGCACTGATATCTTCTCTTAGCCTGGCCTTCTCTGCAGTCAGCTGTCTTCCTTGACAGACCAACCATGTTACTGACCTCCCTTAATTCCTGGCCTCTCCATTCCAGCTTTGGCTTTGCCTTCACAGTCTTATGCATTGGTCTTTCAAGGGCAGCTAATGGGGATTTCACCCTTTATTACACTTTACTTGATCTCCCTGGCCTTTCTTTGAAATCTTGGTGAAAATGGTTTTCTATGAAAACCCCAAAGATAGTATCATTCCTGCAGAACCAGCATCACGTGAGTTCAATATACAATATACAATAGAGGGTCTTCCACCAGCTTGAGCAGTAGTTGGGATCCCTGATACCTTGACTGTGGTAGTTTCCAAGTATCTGAGCATGGTGCAACAACTCCAACCCCCAACTCCCATGTGGGTGGAGTGTTCCTCCCTCCAAATCTTCTCAAAGAAAGTTTTACTTGTGCACCCCTGAAGTTGTGATGGGTGTAGCCTGAGGTGCCCTCAAGGCATCTTCCCCATTGTCTCTGTGCAAAGTACTTAGTATCTTTATATTGCATATAATCTCTTCAACAACCACAGCTTCCTTGATCCCAAGGAAGTTTTACATGAACTTTCATGGCCAATCTTCAAGTTTTAAAATCCTTCTGCTCTACATTCTGCTCCTGACTCTCATAGTAAATCTGGCTAAAATCTAATAACAATATCCATGCCAACACCTAAGTATTGTGCTGCTATGAAATTTACTACAACATATTAATTAGTTCGTTGCCTTTAAATTTGGCTTCACAGAGTCTCAGGGGAATGGGCAAAATAGAGAAAATTCTTTGCCAAAATGTAACATGAATGGCCTGTAGCCCAATTGCCCAAAGATTCCTCATTTCCCTGTGAAACCTCATGAGTACAGTTTTTACTATCCATATTTCTATCAGTATTTTCCCACCAGAATGGCCCATTAAGCTCAATTAATATCATTCTAAGGCTTCTCTAGCCTGCTTATCTAAGCTTTTCCAAACTTCTCTCACAAACCAGTTTCAAAGACTTCCGAACCACATGGTCAGTTTAATCACAATCACAACTCCAGTTCTGGTACCAATTTCTGTATTACTGAACTTTGTTTTGTGATCAAAATACCTGATGAGAGAAACTTAGAGAAGGAGAAGTTTATTTGGATCATGGTTTTAGAAGTTCAGTCCATGGTTGCCCAATTCCCTTACTCTGGAGTTGAGGTGAGGCAGAGAAGTATGGCTGAAGCATGTGACAGAGGAAACTACTTAGCACATTAGTACATGGTGGCCAGGAAGCAGAGAGAGACGGGTGAAGGTACTGCAGGGAAGATGAACTCTTCCAGAGCATGCTTTCATTTACCTACCTCAGCCATGCCCCACCTGCTTACAGTTACCACCCAGTTAGGTCATTCAACTAGGATGAACTGAATAGTTTAAAAATCTCATAATGTAATCATTTTGCCTTTGAATATTTCTGCGTTATCAAAAGTGTTTTTGATGAACACCTAGTATCTAAACCATAACACCTGTTAGTTAACAGGATCACGTGGTGTAGTGGTAAAAAATGAGAAAGGTAAGGAAGACATTATATATGCCAGGTGAAAGAGGATTATATCATAGATCAGAGTGGTGGTGGTTGAAAGGTGAAACATGGCCATATTACAGATCAAATCTGGAGTTGGAGGCAAGAGAATCTCCTAATGGAATTCATCTGGCCCAAGAGAGAGGGAGTGTCAAAAAATGACTTGAAGCCTTTGTAGAATGGAAGAATGGAGTTTCTTAAACTCAAGCTCTTTTTACTGAACATCTAGAAAGAGATAGGGAAAGCAATAATAGTGCTTTTAATAATTTTTCCTCCTCATTAGGCATCCACTAAGTTGGTGAAGATCTCTGGAGCATTCTTTGTTTCTCCAGTTGGAATTTATGATGTTGGAATTTATGATGAGCCCTCATGAGAAAGGAAACTAATGAAAAACAGCCATTTAAAAGTTCATCCTTTTATGCAATATGATTTATTTATTTTACTTATGCTTTCCTTTATTGCCCATTAATTGAGTTATCAAGTATTTTACATGCTGTAACTATTTTAGTCATGGCTGCTACTAATGGTTAAATCTTCCATGTAAGAGATTACTCATGAGCAGACAGGTGCAATACTTGATAAAATGTAAATAATGAAAAGAAACCAGTAGAAAATCAGCCCAAACACTCACTGAGATTAGCCCATTAAGGATAGCATTAACATTGACAGTATTCGTATTGTAGAACACATTGTATTTGGTTTTCACTTCTGATTATATCTGATCATTGCTTCACATGCTAGTTTGGGGAGTAATTAATGAAATGTCCAAGGTCAACTTTAGTCAAAGAGTAAGGAACTTAAAAGTCTCAGTCTGACAGCTTTCTCCTCCCCATGCATCATTGCCAACATTGAAAGCAAGTTAATGAGTCACTCTGCCCTATACATGGTGATAGATCAGTGAGTCAAGCATGTGTCTAAGCTTAGATTTCTGAACCTGATTGTCTCAGCTGGCTGGAAGAGGAGAAGAAGGAGTTCACTGCATTAGCCTGGAAATGTTTCTTTTTAAAAATTTTTGGTACTGGGGATTGAACCCAGGAGCACTTTATTCCTAAACTACATTGGCAGTCCTTTTGTTTTTAAATTTGAGCAACTAAGTTGCTGAAGCAGGCCTTGAATTTGCAATCCTGCTTCAATTTCTCATGTCACTGGGATTGGAGGCATGAGCCAAAATGTCCCGCTGGAAATGTTCTTAGCTGTTGTCTTTGAAACTACTGGCTTCACTGTCCAAAATGTTTTAGAAAAATTCTGTTCTCTATAGCTATTTAGGGGTTTCAAAAATAAGGAACAAAAAATATAGGGAGATAAGAGACAAAGCTTAAGAGGAGTTTAAGAGTTTGTACTATGTGGAGGAATTTTTGGAATGTATGTTCCCCTTCCTTCAGTTTAGGAAGTTGGGATTTAGGTTTTAAAATAGGTAGATGCCCATAGCATTGCTCCATTTTTCTTAAAAGAAATTTAAATCTCTCCTAGACTAAAATGTGGGCTAAATAAAGTGAAGTTATATAAAAAGTGTTTGTGCTCAGCGGGGTATTGTGGACTTGAAGTGGATGGCAAAAGAAAGTTATTGGGAGAGAAAATGGGATAAGGAGATAGGGGACAAGAAACAAAAGGACAAGGAATTGGTTTCCTTTTCCTTTATCTGCACAATTCACAATTCTAAAAACATTGGAACCAAAAGGTAAAAACGCATAGAGAATGTGTTCCCTTTTCACTGTGTACAATAATTTACACTTTCGGTTACAGATATATAAAATTAGGCAATTCTCGGCAAAATTACAAAGTCTAGAAAACATTTTTTTTCTATTTCTCTTTCACTGGCTCATTGGTCTTTACTTCCCATTTGGGTATAGTCATAAAACACACATTGACATTCAATTCAAGCCTCCTAGAAATTGACAGGTGAATATATTGAGTCCTCTCTGACTTTCTTCCAAATATAATCATGTGTAGCCTAATAATGGACATCAATTCTGAGAAATGCATTCTTAGGTGATTTTGCCATTTTACAAACATCATCAAGTGTGCTTACCTAAATCAAGATGCCAGAGATCAATTACTTCATGTGACTTGATATAATCAAGACATGGAGTAAACACAAGGTATAGAAATCTGTTGCTTGCATTACATGGCATGCCCTTTAGCAGAAAAATGTTTTATGTAAATAGAATCAGTACATCCTAAAATAATGATTAAAAAGTATAATAAAATTAATACATAAATCAGAAGCACAGTTGTTTTTTATCAAGGATTATGCACTGGACCTGACTGTATGTGCCATACTTTCATACACTGTTGTTTATCAACCTAATGCCCTCCCAGTTCTGACAGTGCAGTAGGTTTGTCTAACAAGCATCACCACAAGCCTTGAGTTATGCATGGTGTTACAAATTATAATCGCTAGGATGTTAACAGTCAATAGGGATTTTTCAGCCCCCTTATAATCATATAGGAACAGGATGGAATAGGCTGTTATTGACAGGAACATCCTTATGGGAAGCATAAATATATACCTCTTCAGTGTTGCATATTTTTGAAATCCAGAATGTACTTGAATTAATTAAATCTTATAAAAGATCTCTAAATCATATAGTTACCTTTTAAGTGGATAATTATCAAGATAATAGATAATAACTTCTAGTAATAGCTTAGCTATTAATTCATTCTAAGCAGTATTTTTCATTTTAACAAAGTACTTTTATGCCTTATCCAAAGAAATCACAAGGTCATTTTGGGCACTGTAAGAGAATAGAGTAAAAAATATACTTTGATATGAAGGTTCTTCAGGTGTTCTTGAAATCTGTCCTTTAGGTGATACCCATTCAGGCCCAGAAAACCACACAGGCAAACTGGAAATCCAGTTATTTCATAGACAATATGCTTCAGATTTTCTGTATACATCGGATTTTCATCATTAAAATAAACAAACAATTGTTAAATATTTTTAATGTAGATAGTGAAAAGAATTTTGGATTAATTATATTGGGAGAAATTTGAGGGAATTACATATGAAATTATATATTCCTTCATTATTCTATTCCATAGGATTAAAACAAACAAGCGCTAATTGTAGTAGAATAAATTCATTTAAAACCTGAGGAAGACTTTTGCCACTTTCTGGAACCTCCAGTTCAAAGGATTTGCACTTTCTACCTCTACAGATCCTGAGATTACTCTTGCTTGCCTGGATTGTTTACCAACCGAATGCCCTCCCAGTTCTAGGCCTTGGAATCTTTGGAGTTGCTCAGCATTGTTTTCTATTCACACACACAATGGGCTTTGAAATGGTGGTATTTTCTTCTCATAGGCAACTTCAAGGCACATCAAGAATTTACTGAAATATCTGCCTAATTGCAGAGATTAAATCACCTTGTTGCTTTTTAAAAAACATTTCAAATTATTTGTCTAATAGTAAATTATTTTTTTTAAGATGGACACAATATCTTTATTTATTTTTATGTGGTGCTGACCTGACATATTAATTGGTTTAGGGAGCCATGCATGATGCTTACTTATTTATGACTAATTTCTAATACATTAGTATTTTTAAAAAAAAAAAAAAAATCTATTTGGAAAAATCTGGGTCTAAAATCCAAACATCCTGCAACTTCTGTTATCAGAGAGGCCACAGACACAAAAATGAGTCTGAAAAGTGCATAGGTGGCTCATTCCAGGTCTTGCCGATGACTCACATGACCTCAAACACACAATTTAACTTCACCTTTCCTAGGTTTTTTTCCTCCGGTAAAATAGATTTAATAATACCTCATAAAAGCCTCATAAGGAAATTGATAGAATTAATGAGATCATAAAAATAGTGGGAAATGGTATCTGGAAGAACCTCAGGGCCTTGTATTCATATCCCCTCCAGTGTTGTGGAAACATCTGACCCACACAAATTCATTCTGTCAGTGACTGTTGAGCTAGTGCTTAATCTCTGCAGACAGAAGCCACACATCCTCTGACGCAGGACTTCCTCTGCGTTCCTAATATGATGACCAAATTACTCATCATAATGTTAAGCCTAAGTCTGTTTTTTTGGTGGAAGATAGATGCCAATGCTCTGAGCCTTTTTTCAGTGATCAGGGCAAACAATAGCAAGCCTGTGGAACTTCATACAGACTGTTTGGAGGTAGTACATCTTGTCATTATTTTTTTCTTCTTTTTCCTCAGTCTTTTCCTTAGGAATGGATTCTGATAAAAGGTAGCTAGAGTGGGGCTGGATATATTAAAGGGCAGAGTCTCACAATGAACACAATTTATTCTTCATTTGAGTCACTATCAGTGATAAACAGAGACGTATGGTAGCTTTCTTTATAAGCTTTTCATGGCCAGTTATGTATTTTTTTTTTTTTTTCCTTAGTGCTGGGGATAAGACTCAGGGCCCTGCACATGCTAAGCATGTACTCTACCATGGACCTACACCTTTCCCTCTGTTTCTTAAAAATAGTTTTAGCACATAGCTACAAATAAACTAGATGTTAAGCAAGTTCATGGCATGGAGTAACTACTTTGAGAGGTTCACAAAATCAGGCCATGAAATATATAGTATTTAGAGATATAAAAAAAATCTGTTTATCTATCTATCTATACCTATACACATAATGTACATGTGTTTTCACACACACAAATTTAGAGCATTCCAAGTACCAAGTACATTTGAATCTAAAGTGATTTTTATAATGATTTTTATCTGAAAATTCAAAGGTCAAATAATGTGTTTTCCTTATCAATAATTCTGCTCATGGTCTAGTGAGAGAGGGGAGAAAGAATTTTCTCAGAATTTATAAATTACAGCTGAAGAAATCAAGGCATAGACCACATACACACACACACACACACACACACACACACACACACAGATTGATAGAACATATCTAATGAAAGACATTAGCTACTTATGCTGTTTGGGTAAATGGATTTTAGACTCATGTTTAGGATGAAAGGGAGAGATGTTTAAAAATACATCTTTGGTTGAATTGAATTGTTCTTGGTCATTGGTGTTCTATTTTGTATAGTCTAATTCTTATAGTTTTCATTTGTACCATGAAGTTGATTCATTGAGTTATCTTGCAGTCTAGCTTCCATTTCTTCAGACAGAATCTCCCCTATTCTCTAGAACCCCACTCCCCAGAAGACACACATACACACACACTGACCAAGTGCATCCATGTCAAAAGTGTTGTTTACTGAAAAACTGATCAGTATGATATTTTTTGAAAACTGCCATTTGAAATTATACAGATAAGCAACTATGGGAATGTAATATTTTTGCCCTGCTGTTTATCATTTTAAGACTATGGCCTTACAAAGTCTAATAATCATTTGATTTTAGCATCCAATTTTACAAATTTAACTTCTCGGTAAAATACTATTTTTAGAAAACAGTGTTCAAATCCCCCCATTTATAAAGAGAGATCTTTAAATATTAAAATGGGCTGGCAACATAGCAGCTTCTGCATTTCTAACTTTGTTTATTTCACTTCAGCTTCAACTCCCCATGGAATCGACTGGGTTTCAAAGCAGGCAAACTTGTCACTGGTATTCTTCTGGATGGGGTACTTTGGCCCTTGAACTAAGACGAGAAATACAGAACAAAAACAAAACCCAAAGAAAACCCTTTTTACCTCTTTTCTTATACAATGCAATATACTCCAACTAACACAAGAAGAGAGATAATGGAATTTTTAAGGAGGAAATCGAGGAAAAATGTGTGATGTGTGAGGGTTGTTTGTAACAGAGTTCTGAAGTTACAGATCTTCAAGAACCAAGTACATTTGAATGCCTTTTTACTTTATTTCAACTCAAGACATCATTCTAATATTAAATTATCATATTTTCCAGGAAGGAAATAAAGAGAGAGAATTGGCATCATCTAAAGTATGTGGCAGGGTGAGTGGAACCTGACCCAGGGGATAGCAGGAGGTATGGTTTATGAAACAGGTTGGGTGCATGATGTGGTAGATACTAAAGAGTATGAAGAAAGAAAATATGGGGAAAATATATATAAATTAGATGAAGCATCTGACCAATACTCACTCCACCAGGGGACTCACCAGCCGAAGAGCAAGCATGGTACCCAATGAAGAGGTATGGAGTTCCCTCCTGTTAAAGACCAGACAGTGCTGTCCATGCACCCTCAAGGACCCATGTGACATTGTCTCATGCCATGAAGACTCACAGGCCACACACTACATCATGCTTGATTAGTATTTTGGGAAAAGAAGCAGAGGATGAGGAAATAAATTTGTGAAACTGAAAAAATTTTAAAGAAAGGCAGTACTATTAAAGGAGTACTTTGATTATTGAGTCAGGCTAAACTTGAACTTACATTAAATATGTTTTTCCCACTACCCACATGATATCGTCTTGAAGGAAGCATCAGACACAATCAAGGTAATATTTATTTTCTGCATATCTAACTTCGTATATTACATTTTAAAATACCACTGCTGAATGAGGTGGAGATTATATAAAAAGAAGAAATTCTACAACTTACCAGGTTACAATCTCTTAGTGCATATCACTTTATTTCTATGCATTCTGGAAAAAATTCTTCCTTCCTTTTGGCATCCTGTGTGGTAGAGGTGGTGGAGCCTGCATTCATGTTCTAAGTGTTGAAATTTTTTTAAAAAAATCTGCTTTATTTCCAATCTGTTTGCTTCTCCATCTTTGCACATAGGGATTACTTGCAGAGTTTAAAAACATATCTTTCTCCAATGCTGATCAATTATGTCACAGGCTCCTCAGGTAATTCTAATGTCTAGCCAGGGTGGAGAAACATTGGTTTAGTCCATAGGGAAGGATCCTGTTAGCCACATCTGCGGTAGTCTTCTAAATTTGGGATAGTTTCAATACCATTAGAATCACTGAATGGCTGCCAACTTTGTTCTGCACATTTAGAGGAGGTTGACTTTCAAAGGGGTAAATGTTTTTCAATTCCTTAACATCTATTTAAAGTTTTCCTTGCTGTGCTAATGATTTGGTAACCCATATAAAGCACTGAAGTTTTACTATGTTCTTGCCAATGTCTGTTAATTCCCATCTCCTACTCTGTAAGGCAATTCCAATTTAGGTAAATGAAGAAAACCTGGGGAAATTGATATTTTCTCTTACCCTGGCTTCTTCCAATCATACAAACAACATCCTCTTGGGTACAGTAGATAATGAGGGCAGATGGTTTTAGGTGTTGTGTGTGTTGGGTAACTGCTATTCAATTTTATAAATGGTGAAATATACGGTTTATAGACAAGGGAACAACTGGGATCACTTTAAGATTCTCATTTCAGAAGAGAAATGGGCCTTGGAATCCAGGAAGATCTTGGCTTAATAGTTTGGAAGTAGCCTTCTTTCTAGTGCTAACTTCCTTTTTTGAAACTGTGAACTCTGAACTTATTTTTAAAACTATTGGTTTTGTGGTGGAGATATAACTGTGATGGAACTAGGCAACTTTGAATTTATTTAACTTTGACATAATCATAAGAACACTCTGTCGGCCCCCTTGTGCATTCAAATAGCTTTGCCTGAAAAGCTGAACCAACAAATCTTAACAGTTACAAGAGTAATGTGTATTGAGAGGCAGTTACTGGATAAAAATTGGGTTCAAGATGATTTTCAATAGAGCTGATTCAAACAAAACCAGAGAAGTGTCATAAAAATATAATTTCACACACAAGGAGCACATTCTGAGGCTGATGTTGCAATATTAATGGATACTCTCCCCCTTTTACTTCCCATCAAAATTCTTAGCCATAGAAACCAAAATGAGAGATTGATACCGTGTTTGAAAGTTCGAATGAGGATTTTAAGAAGAGCAGTTTAGAAAAGACAATAGCTTCTTATAGACCAAATATTAAACCTTGACTCCTATCATTTGACTTCAGAATTATAAATTGCTAAGTGTCAAGGAAATTTAGTGAAATATGTATGAAAAGCTTTGAAGAAAAAATTTGGAAACATTCTTAATATCAGAGAAAGATCTCAAGAGTTGTATATACTTTGTAAGAAAAAAGAGTCCTATAAACTTTTCCATATATATTGAATTTATTATATTTCTCCAAAGCAATTTGAAAGACACTGAATTATGTTCCCTTTCAGCTCCCAAAAAAATAAAAAATAAAAAACCACAAGTAATAAAAGCAGAAAAGTTGACTCTGAAATTCATTTTTGTATAGATTTATAGGAAAATTGCTTTGATGTCTTTTCCATTCCCTTGCCACATTTTTTTTTTTTTTAGAAAGAAAGGGAATGTCTATTAAGTTTAACATAAAAAAAAAAAAAAAACACTCTTCAAACCTCATTTATCTTTGATGAGCCCTGGGCAGAGTGCCATAATAACACTATGCACATTATAAGAATTCTATAATCACTCGGAGTCTCTTCCCTTTCTTTTATAATCGGCTGAGTGTTGTTACTGGCCCTCCCTCTAACAAAGTTAGCAAGGCGAGGCTGACACTTTGTGCAGTGCAGGTTGTTGTGCACAAAAGGGAGCTGAAATTGGGTTTCAATGTGTCTCAATGAGAAAATCTTCATTTCACTGTCAACATATGAATTTAGAAAGCTTTCTTCAGTATGTTAGGAGCTAATATCTTAATTAAGTGGGACTTCTCAGGGATCCAGGTGGTACTGCTGGCGCTAGACATAATCTGCCAATGCCCCTGGCAATTGATGGGGAAATAGATCTCTCTGCCTTGTCTGAAAGCTTGGTGTGTGTAAATTGCTCAGACCTCACAGATGTAAGTCCTGGTTGAATCCTGGATCTGACTGTTTCCTCCAGTCAGGAACCTGAAAGCTCCAACATAGAGAGCGCAAGTTAATGTGTTGGAGCATATTTATACTTCAAATCAAGTAGGACAGCTCCATGCAAATGGAGCTGGCACATCCAAACATTCATTCTCTTGTATGTCTCTTTCTAGCCATCAGAAGGAAAGTATCTTTCACTGAAAATTCTGGCTATTAGAGTGCTAATCAAAATATTTTTGGTTCTGGGTTTTTATAGTTCTTTAAAAATGTTTAAAAAATGAAATGATCCATTTTTTTTTTTTTTTTTTTTTAGGATCAAAATGTAAGATCTGTTTGGTGAAGCTAGGTTTGATTGAGTCTGAAGCTCAATTTTACATTTAACCAATGTGTTTCCTTGAAGTTCAGGTTAAGACAATATGTAATATGTTATCTCTTCATGATCTGAAGGTGTTTTTGAAAGAAAATTTGGTGAACCTCTGGTAAATGATGAACTTTTGGTGGTTATGATGTGTTAATGTAGGTTCATCAGTGTGACAAATGTGCCACTCTAGAAGAACATTTTGAGAATATCAACGTTATACATGGGTAAAAGATGAGAGTCAGTGTTGGGGGGTTCTCTGTACCCTCTCAAATTTGCTATGAATATTAAAGTGATCTAAAAAGTAAAGCAAAAATTTATAAGCTTTAGTGTTTATAAATTTAGTATTCTGGAGACTTAAAAATAAACTTGTAGATTCTAGCTAAGAAATTTGTTAATGATACTAGACCACACACACACACACACACACACACACACACACACACGTACACAGGGATAGAGGAACAATGCAATGAAAGAAATGAATGACTACTCTTGGCAATGGTAGGCTATTTCAGGACAGACTGCTTCTTTGGTTCAGGTTCTGGTTAATTTTTCTTAGACAAACGTTTCCAATCCTCCTTGTATTTTTTTTCCCTAATACGTACAGCTGCCAGAAGTTGCTGAGTACAAATCTGATACTACCCATTGCTGTCTATGAAATTTCATACAAAACTGAATAATCCTTACAATTTTTAGATTCTGCTTCAGTTATTAAAAGCAGTATGAAACATTATAACTTAATGAAAATATTCTAGTTGTATTTTAGTTTTAATTTTATTTTATTCATTGTTTGGGCCTTTAGGAGTCTATGGAGATACTGACTTGCCAATCAATTTTTTTTTTTTCTGAATTTATGGTGAGATCCTTCCCAGTTTTGCTTTGAAAAAAAAACACAGTTTTGCAGATTTATTTTTTTTACACTGCAGTTTATAAATGCTAAGTAGAGATGCAGAATGGTGAGATGACTTGACCCAAGGGCACACACTACACACTAGTTTCTATTTACTGGCCATCCTACACACTATGATTCCTTTTAATTAGTACTATTTAGTTTTCAAGTTAAATTTCTGTATCTTGCAGGACCCCTTCTCACCTTTAGTTCCCTCATGACAGGTAAAGTCACAACTGAAGATCACTGCAGTCATTCATGCATAGCTATTGTAAAGGTACCAAAATGAGATACTCGGAACACCTAATTTGTTACATTTCATGCACACAGACTTGCCCTCTGAGCAATTCTCCAGAACACTACTCCTGTCCCACATTTCCTTTTAATACAGCCCCTGGGGAATCTGATGCTGAAGATAGCACAGGGATCACTGTTCCCACTCAAAAATTAGATAAACTAGAAATCAAGAACATAGGCCATTTGTTCCAAATCAGGTTTATTAAGTAGCAGATACTAAACCTCAGCTGACATAGGTTAGGAAAGAGTTCATTTCACAGACGTCAATGGACTTTTTCATACTAGACTTTTGCATACTAGATTTAAACTAATTAAAATTAGATTTTAAAAAGTCAGCCTTCTTTCAGTAATCCCAGACCAGATTGCCCAACCAGAGTCTACTTTATTTCTTGCTACTGATTGAAACATCAGTATGTGAGTCACATTGCAAGTAGAGAGGTCTGTGAAACCTTTGACAGTTTCCTAAATCGAAGCCAGGATGATCTAATTATTTTCATTGACATGTGTGTCATGATTTATGCTATCAAACTGTGTGTTGTAATTCTCTTTGCAAGATTCTTGGAATCACCAATTTTGTTAACACTTACTTACGAAAGTGGAGTGATTTTAGGTTTTTTTTTTTTCCTTCCAAGATCTTTCCTCAAACTATTTTCTTTCCCAGGTTGTTAACCTATTCTAGGTCTTTAATAGTGAGTAAGTTTTTAAAACCTAACTTTAATTAGTCTAAATCAGTAGTACTAGTATGAAAGAACATTGAGGTTGGTGAAATGAACTTTGTCCTAACCCACGTCAGCTCAGGTATAGGATCTGTTGCTTCATAAACCTGATTTTGAGCAAGTTTATTCCTGATTTCTAGTTTATCTAATTTTTGAATAGGAACAATGCAATGGCCCCTGTGCTATCTTAGGGAACTTTATGAAAATAATAAATTTATTATTTTTATTTTTTTATTTTTTTATTGATTGTTCAAAACATTACAGAGCTCATGATATATC
The DNA here is from genome assembly GCF_048772815.1 of Callospermophilus lateralis. Lineage (NCBI taxonomy): Eukaryota > Metazoa > Chordata > Mammalia > Rodentia > Sciuridae > Callospermophilus > Callospermophilus lateralis. The sequence goes on along the minus strand of NC_135307.1, from coordinate 38,633,234 downwards.
ATCTTTCATACATTTGACTCGATTTATGAATTCCCATTTTTTCCCCAAATACAAATTGCAGAATCACATTGGTTACACACTCACATTTTTACATAATGGCATATTAGTGACTGTTGTGTTCTGCTACCATTCCTATCCCCTATTATCCCCCCTCCCCTCCCCTCCCCTCCCCTCCCATCTTCCCTCTCTACCTCCTCTGCTGTTGTTTAATTCTCTCCCTTTTATCCCTCCTCCTTTCCCCTCACAACTTCTTATAATATTGTGTAACACTGAAGGTCTCCTACTTTTTCCATATGCTTTCCCTTCTCTCTCCCTTTCAAATTTATTATTTTTAAAACAAGAAAGCTGACACCATAGAGATGTAAAACTCAATATCAGTCTGTGTCTAAAACTGAGAGATCAACGAAAATAATGCTAAGAAACATGACCATAGATACAAGAAAATAAGTTAATTATTTAAATTATAAACAAAAAAAAAAGGGAAAAAACAGGTTAAAATAATGGTATGTTAAGGTTTAGATGTGGTATCCCAAAAGCTCACATGTGAGACAATGAAAGAAGGTTTGGGGGGAGAAATGACTGGGTTGTAGCCTTAACCTAATCTGTAAATTATTCCCTGATGGGAATAACTGACTGGTAACTGGTGGCACGTGGGGTGTAGCTAGAAGAGGTGGGGCATTGGAGGTGTCGCTTTGGGGTATTATTTGTACCTGGTGACTGGCGTTTCTCTCTCTCTACTTTCTGATCATGATGTGAGCTGCTTCCCTCTGCCACACCTCAAGCCCCAAGGAATAGACTTCTATGGACTTCTGAAACCATGGGCCCTCAAATAAACTCTTCCTCTTCTATAGTAGTTCTGGTCGGTCCTTAGTCATAGCAGTGAAAAAATTGACTAAAATAATGTGAAAAAGAATTTGATGGTATATAGTAGCCAGTGCAGTTACCAGGCTGATATAAAAACATCATGAATATAATTTTATGCTGAATTAATAGTAATGTAGTACCTAGAAGGAAGTAGACCCAGTAAATTATACAGTAGAACACAACTGATATATTGGACCCAGGATTAGCACCATGTTGTTTAGATAGGCCATTTCAAACTGCCATATTCTCAGAGGGAAACACTCAGATGGTAATGTTTTATAAAGAATAGAACTTGCTTAAAGGAACTTTGCTGAAGAAACTGAAGCACAGATAGATTAGCAAAGAGACAACTTTGGGATATAATATAATTGTGTTCAAACACTGATGAGCAGTTCTCAAGCAAAAAGTTTATATTTTAGCTGAGGATTTCATGAAATTAAACTATAATAATAGTTTCTCAGAAAATACTTGGAAACTTTAGTATCCTTTATCACCCTTGTCTAGTAGGGTATAACAGTTTTATTTGTAAACAGGCTAGACATCTCCTTTCACTCTTAAGATAAAAACATTTCTTACCTGGTTGAAGATGAAAATCTTCCTAGAAATAGTTGACATCATCAGAAACATGCTCTCCATTCTTAATTTGCTTTTGAAAATTTATATGTAAAATTGCATACATATAAAAGAGTATTTGAAATAGGTCATCTATGGGAGGCAAGCACGAATAGTGAGAGGGCGGTTTTTGGTGTATAGAAATATTCTATTTTTTGAACCTTACATGTGGATGTGATCACCTTGTGATAATTTGAGGATGTATACACTTACAATTTTTACACTTTTCTATGTGTACATTATAATTAAAAAATAAATTTGGTTTAAGAAGGCTATAGGTAACATGTATTTAAGGTACAAAACATACAGAAAATCCTTGAAAATTTCTTTTAACTCTTATAAATACCATTCAATCATTACCCAAATGAAGGACATAAAAATGATCAAACCAAGTCAGGCATGATGACACACACTTGGGAGGCTGAGGCAAGAGAACTGCAAGTTTGAGGCCAGCCTCAGAAACTTGAGACTATCTCCAAATGAATTTTATAAAGGGGCTGCAGAAGTAGCTTAGTGGGTAATACTTTGGATTCAATTCCCAGTACCACAAAAAGAATAAAAGATCAAAATATTTTATTTATTGTATATTTCCACTTTATCCTTCTCTATTTCTTCCTCTTAGGGATAATCACTTAAGGTTTTGTTTCAAATGTTTGTGACACTAAGCAGAAATCGTTTTCAATTGCTTATTTGAAATATGTGCCTATATCAATATCATCTACTATTTAATGTTATTATTTGCTGAACAGGGGGGGTATGGGGGAATGAACTCAGGGGTCCCTTCCCAATGAACCACATCCCCAGCCCTATTTTGTATTTTATTTAGAGACAGGGTCTCCTGAGTTGCTATTGCTGAGGCTGGCTTTAAACTCAAAATCTTCCTGCCTCAGCTTCCAGAAATGCTGGGATTACAGGTGTGTGCCACCACACCTGACTCGAACATTGTTTTTTAAATTTTAATATTAGAGTTGAGGTTTTTTTTTTTTTGGTCTTATTTAGATTTTCTTTTTTCTTTTGGTACTGGGGGTCAAACCCAAGACCTCACATGGGAAGTTCTGGGCAAGTGTTCTATCACAGAGCTACACCCTCTGCCACAGAAAATCATTTCTTATTCTAAGGTCATAAGATACTCTTCAGCATTGTCTTCCAAGCTTTTAAAGAATTACACTTTCACATGTATGTCAAACTATTCAGAATTGAAGAAGGAGTCTATTAGACTTTGCCTTTTATACTATAGACCACCAACTGTCTCCGTCCCGTTTGTTGAATAATCCTGTGTTTAACTACTTATTTACCACTTGTAATATTACAAATTTATATTCACAGGCATGTTTCCAGCTTTCTACTTTGTTTTACTGAATATCTGTATAACCTCATGCCAACGCAACGCTGTCCTACATCCGTGTAAATTCAGGTCTTCATAATCTGTGGGGAAAGTCTACTCATGTTTTTCTTCTTTTTCAGAATTGCCTTGGCTCTGTTTGACCCTTTTTTATTCCATATCTATTTTAGTATTACTCTACCAAGTTCCTTATGAAATCCAGCCGTGCCCTTAATCATATTAAATCTTTAGCTCAGTGTCTGCAGGTTTGTTTGACCTTTTTATGGCACTGAGTCATCTTAACCATGAAGAGCCCATAGGCTTCCTTTCAGGATTGAATTAATGTTCATCCACAGACTTCTAAGATTTTTGCCTACACAGGTCTTTTATCTCTTTATATTTTTAGGAATTATTCCTAGGTCACTTAAATGTTTGTGACTATTGTAAAGTTTTTGAATTGCATTTCTGTACTCTCTGTTTTTGTGGTATTCTCATGAAGTTGATATTTCTATATTTATATTTTATCTAGTTTCTTTTAAAACTCTTATTAATTTTAATAATTTATAAGTGAATTAGTTTGGATTTTCTATGTGGAAAGTCATACATTTGTGAACATTGGTGAAAAAATAACCGTTTATTTTTTCCTTTCTAATCTTTGTGACATTCTTTTTCTTTCCTTCTGTTTGACAGGATCTGCAGTAAATGTTAAATAGCTGTAGTGGTAGAGGGCAGCCTTATTTCAGTACTAATCTTAATTTAAATATTTAAGAGAGACTTCTTACACAGACTTGAGTCCATAAGATACCATCTCTCCTTGGAAATCACTGAAAATTAACCTATTTTTTGTTGTTATTGTTTGTTTTTTAAGGATCCATGATCTTTATATTCCATAAAACTAGAAGTTAGATATAACTCAGAAAACACAAAAATACTTGTAAAAGCTTCAAAATAGTTCAGCAAACAGGAGCAAAATGATGCAGAATTAAAGGAGGAGTTTTAATAGCTTAAAGAAAAAAAGCATTAGAGTGGATAAGCAACAGATATCCAAATGATGCATAGCTGCCAGATCTGAAAAATAAAATCAACACAATGGAGTGAAAAGAAGTTCAAGACAGAATTATTAAAGGCTTTCTTAAGATTAAGAACAAAAATCAAAAGACAACAAACAAGGAACCAAAGCTTGAATCTACAGATTGTGAGGGTCTCCTTCATCAAGAAATAAACTGACCCAAGACAATTCAACATTGGAACCAAGTCTACCAAATTCCCTGGACTTTAAAGATAAAGAATGAATCTTTTGGGCAGAAGTATAAAGAACAAGACACTTATTAGGAGGAAATAAAGCTGTCCATAGATTTCTCTAAAGCAACAAGCAGTGGAGAGCAGCTCCAAAATACCCAGAGGGAGAAATCACAGGCCAAGGACTTTTTATTCAACCAACTTTTTTTCCAAGTACAAAAGTTTCAGATAAACAATTTTGAAAATGTTAAAAAAAGGAATATTTTTCCCATGAGTCTTATGGAAACTATTGGAAAATTAATTTTATCTGAGATGAGCTGGAGGAATTGAAACAAAATAATTTGTGGGGAGCATTTAATATATGTAACTATAAAGCCAGGACTTAAATCAATATTGGGTTTCTGGTGACAGGAAAGAATATAAATGCTGGAGACCTATATATGTAGAAATGATATGATCAACTAAAACTGGGAAAGAAGGAAGAAAATGGGAGATAAGTGCACTGATTATAAAGGTACCCTATTAGGTAAAGGTAATCCTTCAACTCTGGAAAAAAATAATATAATTACAGGTTGTATTTAAAAGCACAAATGCAAATATTACTAAAGTTAATGTTATTGATGAAAATTGTGAAATAATAAAAAGGCTCAGGGAATAAAATAAAACACTATTTTTTCATTATTCAAAGTAAAGATTATAACTGTCAAAAGAAATAGGTAACTAGGGGCTTTATATAAAGGCAGATTTATAGAGATAATGATTAGAACACAAAGATAAATCTTCATAATTATCAAAGGAACTACACACACACAAAAAGCAAAGAAGTAATCTACTTTTATAAAATCTCTATAAACAATAACATCTGTATTAATGAGTATAATGAACTTTTCTTATATATTTTTCATAACATTTATCTAATAAAAATATTTTCTATAAATACATAGAAATTCATTCTCTGCATGTTGAAGTATTTAAAGCAATGTAATTTAGAAACATGGAAAATAAAAGGACAGTAAATTACACAAGATAAAGGAAAACAAAGAAAATTTGAGTCATAATCTATTAGTTAAGACATAATTTGGCCAACAAAGAAGGACACTTTGTAATATTAAAAAGAATGATTCACAGTGAAAAGAGTTTTTAATATCCATGAGCCAAATACCTCAACTTCATAAAGCAAATCTATGAGACAGAGAAATACACACGTAATAGAAGACTTTAACTCACCTCTTAGCCCATGAAAATGGTGAAAAAATCAAAGATATATAAGAACCAAATAATAATTTTGAAGGAAATTATAACTTACAAAAAATACAGTAAAAAAGTACAAATATTAGATCAGTTTTCCTGGATAAAACACAAAAAGCAGTCAATCTACTACCTTGCATGAAATCACTTTCTACTAAATATTTGAAGATTAGGCTATCCAATGCTACTTCAACTGCTCTTAAGAATACAAAGTGTCAATAATCATATTCTAAAATTCAAGCAGATATTATTTAGTTCAGAATGCTAGAGCTGTGGGGTATCCAAATTAAATTTATTATAAACTATAGGTTTTCTTCAATACCACCCTTTCCCTTAACTATCATTAAATATCGCTATCAAACCTGAGACCCACTGTCTGGTTGTCATTCTTTACCTGTTTCATTAAATGTGTTCATGGAATATGGGTCACTCAGTGGTAGACCGCTTACCTAGCATATGCCAAATCCTGGGTTTGATCCCCAGCACTACAAGGAAGGTCCTTTAAGCCTAGCTAATGACAAACATCAATTGAGTCCCTCCCAATCCAAATTGTGTAATAAAGGTATGTATATTGATAATCCTCCCTGGTAAAGGAAACTTGCTTCTAGTGGTTTTTCTTAATAAGACCAGAGGAAAATAGAGCAATCAATTTCTGCAGTGATTTCTCATACCTGGACCATATCTAAAACCCCTCAAAAGAGACAGCTGCTGCAATTGTAATCACTATATAATCAAATTTGTTATAATCTACAGGTTTTCTTCAATACCAATCTGCCTTTGCATGGCTGAGAATATTGGGAGTTGGTAGGAATCATCAATTCAACATTCTTCAAGTTGTAGTGTTGACAAGAATCTTGGCACTTTCCATAAAAATGTGGTATTCCTTCTGGTATGCTTTCAGCTATGCCTCACTCCAAGGGTCAGGGAGTCAATGTGGGGATTCTCCCAGTCTGTTTCAATTATTTCTTCTGAAACTGAGGAGAAATTATTTCTCCTGAAACCTACGGACATATGATAACACTGAGAGGCAATGCAGTTCAAAATTTCATATATCATCTAACATTGTGATTTTCTGCTATGTCTAAAGTACCGCAGTGGCATTTTTTATTTCTCAAGGTTTTTTTTAAATTTAAATAAATAATATTAATTCACTGATTTAATTCATAAGATCACCCTTTCCCTTAACTATCATTAAATACAGCTGTCAAACCTGAGACCCCTGACTGGTTGTCATTCTTTCCCTCTACCTGTTTCATTAAATGTGTTCAATGGAATATGGGTCAATCAGTGGTAGACCGCTTACCTAGCATATACCAAACCCTGGGTTTGATCCCCAGCACCACAAAGAAAAAAAAAAGGCTTGTATTTTCTCCGATCTTCGGCTTTTATAAGTCAGGTCCTATGTTTCCCATTGAAATTAGACAACACAGGTTAATGGGATAACTCCCACTACTATCCTCCCTCCTGCCTTGGATGAACACCACATTGTTTTCCAATGGCATTGTTTCTCCTTTAACTAATGCATGTGTCAATTCCTAAAGAAATGGAATGCTTCTGGGCTCTCTTGAGAAAGAATAGGAATAGGATGGGTCACAGATGACAAATCCACTCTGAAATATCCATCTGCCTAAGATTTAGGATTCCTTCCTCTACATTTATGTTAGAGAAATTCCGTCATTTTAAATATTAAATATATTCTCTTGAATATTCAGTACTGGTTTATTCAACCAACAAAAGCAATTATCAAAGCTATTTCCAGTTTCTCGAAACAACATAATTCCAGTGTCTTAGATAAGTGCACTAGAGTAAAAAACTTGGTAATAATATTACATTCCATTCTCGTTGGCCTAACATCTTTAGAATCTATTCTTATCTATAGTCTCCTTGTATTGATTGACATAAGTTAGATAAATCTTGCAAGTATTTTATTGTTTAAGATATCTTTTCCTGGGTCAGAGTTTGTCCTGTTCCCATTGGAGAGTATGTAATCAAATTCTACTTATGTATATGGAAGCAATAATCAATGTGGGGGGAGGGCTATACTAAGGAAAATAGTTACCATATTACAAGGTAATCACCTTGGTTAAGGTTATAACAGGATCTTTAAGCAATAAAAAATTAGTTTTCATATTCAAGAGATGAGGCATTTCTTTTATTTTGCCAAAGAACTTCATATATCTCAGATTCTTTCTCATCTACCCAGAGGTTTCCATTGGAAAGTTTAAGTGTCTTCACTCTTTCCCATCAATGACTTTAATTTAAAAAATACGCTTACCAAGGTATAAGCTCAATTTATAGTGTGATATCGCATTCAGTACAACAAGATTTTTAATCATATTTAATCTGATTTTTGTTATAGGGCTACAGTGGGCATTTTTTTTAAATCACATTTTTGTGTTGGAAGTTTAAAGCCCTGAGTTTTGTTTTGTTTTTTGTTTATTCAATAAAGTCTCCAGAAATAACATCTCACCCATTGGTACTTAAAATCACTGTTACTACCAAAACAATTAAGCGAAACACCCAATTGTGCTCCCATTACCTACTATAAGCAGCTGATAAATTCAGAAATCAGAATTCCAGCATTTTCTGTATATTTCCACTATCCCATTTTCCAGTGGGGTTTATGACATCCCTGCAATTTAAGCTTATACAGCTCAGTAACTCATTCTCTGGAGAATCTTGGTGAATCTCTTTCTTTGGCCCACTGTTTGTAACAAGTACTAGATAGCTTAGAAACTAGTTAGTAAAAGAGAAATCATGCTTTTTTTTTTTTTTTCAGGCAGATGTGACTTAATATAGGTAACTAGTTACAAATGTGTTCTAGAGCTGCAAGAACAAAAAGGAGAGGCAGATACAAGCTAGAAATGATGTAGGATTCAGCTAGTGGTCTTAAGGCCAGAACAACAAGGCAGAAGGCTGGCATTGTAAGAGATCAGGAACAGATCTATGCTGTGCTACTTGGAGTGTGAAAGAGCCTGGTACCCAGAGAGGGACCCAGTAAGAGATGGATCCCTGAAATGTTATGTACTAGAGATACAGGGGGAGTTCTGGACCTCCTGGTTCTAAGACTGCAAAGAGGTGTGGAACACTGGACTAGGACTGTGGAAGAGACCTTGCCCTGTGAGTACTGGGAATCCTGAAGGGCACTGTTAAAGGAAGGCATGAATCCTGAAAGAGGCCTTTTATCCACCGCTTAGCTTCTGTTATCCACCAGGACCTCTGCACTGTAGGATCTAGCTAGAATTCAGTCCCTGAGGGAAGCTGGCAAGTGACAACGCAGCAGATGCAGATGATGTGGTCTCACTGTTATCTTTCCTAGCTTTCCTGAAGGCAAGGGATACTCTGTCCTCCAAGAATTTGGAGTGCAGGATGTCTGCTTTTCTTCATGCTAATTTTGATTCCTGCTTCAAATGGCCACTCTAATTTATCTCTTCTATCCTCACTAATGCTACCTTAGTCCACCTAGTACTTCCTTCATTTTAAACTTAAGAAATACACTTAAAATAGACCATGCATATTATTCTCTTTAAAGTTTTACTAATATTAGGACTTTTGCTTCTTACTATTTTTAAGTGGATACTATGGTATGCTTTAGAATCTATGCTAAAGAATAATTGATTATTTTAATCAGGATATGTAGCTATGAATTTAATCTTTATGGTTTATTGTGAAATGAAAATAAAACATGAGGGAGGTTAGGAAAATAAATAAAAACTCTGAATAAAACAAAGAACCGTCAATTCTAGAACCAAAGAGTCAGAACATAGAGACATTGTATCAGTGATATCTATTAGAGCAGGGATCACTTTAGCTGCTTTTCAGTATCATTGCAATTCTTTATTTACCTTCAGCTCTTCCATTCTAGTTACATATTCCCAGACTATGGGTTATCTTTCTTCAGATGCAACATACTTTCACATCTTCATAAATCATGCTCTTCCAGCTTTCTCTCTCCTCTTCTTCTGAACTGAGCAAATGTTATTCATTGGATCCAGCTCTGCTCTCCGGTCCCATCTTAGTGAAGATTGACCAGAGCATTCATCACATTTCCAGAGCACCTGATTCACATCATCTGCATGTCACTTGTCACTTGATGTTTTTAACACTTAATGCAAAAGTACCATAATATAGGAAGGTAGATTTTCCATGATGTCCTTTATCAAGTGAGTCTAATCAAACAGGATTACAGCATTGCATTCAAGATTTGATACTTTTTATTTCCTCTATTGAGTTTTGAGTTACACTTTGAAGGCAATAAATAAATGTCATTTGCATTTCTATTTCTAGCATCCACTTCAATGCTGGATACATAGTGTGCTTCAATAAATGCTAATGCAATTTAATTATATGTTAATGGAAAAATGCTAAAGTAACATAATATAATGGTTTTGGGTGGTGTGTGTATTTCTGATATAATTCTGATCCGACAAGTGCCTATTTTATAACCTTTAAAAACATCTGAATAATATTATTTTGAAAACTTAATATTTCTTCCTGGGACTATTTAACCATTCTTGCAGATATTTGATACCCTGAAGAAGTGTGTTATTCCAATTTTTACATTGTTTAGTTTTACTTGATTATGACTGTACTAATCTTACATTCATCATATCAGTAATATATCCAGAAAACATTACCTAGCTTATTTTATAGAACTGGATTTTCTTGAAGGGGAACTGTTGTAGTTTCTGTTTTCATATTCTTGACTGAATAACATTACCATTCTAGATGGTAGTTATTATACCTATTTTTATTATTATTATTATTTTTTATAAAGACTTTGAGCTGTATCTAAGCTTCTAAGGGGCAAAGCCCGCATTAGGATTTTCAAATGGTGGCAGCAATTACCAGGGTGTGTTCTTGATACAGGGAAGAGTCCCCAAGGCAGGGCATCCATTTGAAGCCCTGGTTACACAGGTGGATCTCAATTGTCCTCTGCAACGTTCTCTAAGAGTCTGGACAATGATAGAAACTTAGGATCCAGACACACATATAAGCTCCACTTTGGTTATTTTCTTGTCTTTGATTTCTGTTCTTGAGACAAAGGCCCCTCCAAAGATGAAAAATACAAATAAAAGAGAAGTGTGTTCTGTACCGCAGCATAGATGGGGTTAGAGTGTTAGGTTATTTCATCTTCAGAAGCTAGTATGTTACCATAGTGAACAAAGGGACTCTCTGTCTGGACAAAAGCCTGTTTGCCCTTTCAGCTGAGTCCACCCTGCACAATAAAGGATTGGATGCTAATAGAGTCCAGTTGTGTCTTTCCTGAACTCATTTCTTTTCTCTGCATCCTGACACTACTTCAGTTTAAGGCAAGCTGTGGCAGGCACATTTTCTAAAAGGATACCCATGTTGGGAAGCAACAGCCAAAGCTCAGTGCCAGGTTTAGCCATTAGCAAAAGGAAATAAAATTCTTGTTGTAGCCTTGATCACTGGAATGCTACCCACTGGCATGGATATAGTTCTGTCCTGTCAATTAAACAAATTGTTTTGCAGATCTACTAGGTGTGAGCATACAATTTTCAAGTGTTTAGTGCTATTTTAGGAGAAAGTCTGCATGCATTCTGTAGCAATATTTTAAAAGGATGATTTTTAAAAATTTAAAAGGATGATTCTTATTCCAATAATGTTGTTAATATACCCATTGATCTCGGGATTATAGGGAATGGTTTGCAGAAATTTCATTAAAATTGATACCATTTCACAAGGTATGTAATGAAAATATAGACAACGGAAGATCTTTTCCTTGTTTTCCCAGGATATCAAGGTAGCCTGAGATATAAGATTAAAAGATAATGTTAGTGCTAGGAAAAACTGTGACAACTTTCTTCTTTAGTCTTCAAATTACTTTTGCAACTGAATTCATACTTTACACTTTCTCTTATTCATTTCTCTTAACTGTCCCCATTGGTAGGAGGTCAGTATATGAGATAGAATGAGAGTAGTGCTTATGAAATCCATAGATGTACCTTATGGTACTAACATTTAAATTATATTTAAAAAGAATTATATAATATTTAAATTATATAAAAAAAAGAAAAATAGTAAGGTCTGCAGTGAATACCCATTTTTTGCAATGCAAATAACCCTCCTTCTCTGGCATTGTTTCAACTGAAGGTATTTAACTTTTATTTCTTTTATTTTTTTATATTTCCAAGTAGAAGATCCTCTTTATGTTTTATTTATTCCTGCTTCTGATTAAGATTTCATTTGAAGAAAGTGTTGTATTACCAAAAAATTATTTTTAAAAAAGTCATTGAACCATACACATTATATAGGACAGAATGAGGTAAAATATCATTATCTAAACAAACCTTTGAATTAAGGATTACCATTTGTATTAATTATTACAGGGTGAAAATTTTCCCATGAGAGACATTGAGCTTATCAACCTTGTGACATTCTGCTAGTTCTATGACTTCTAGTTAGTATTTACCAAAACCCTTTTGTCCACAAATCTGAATAGTCACTATCTATACACTCCAGTTATATGTTTTTATAATCTTTATGAGTTGTTGATGTTAATTTTAGAAGTAGGGCATGATGATTGCAGAAAATTTAGAGACTTGGTTTATTGGTTACTACTGTGTCAGTATACCTAATGTGAAACCATATTTTTCAGAATTCTCTTCATTGTATGATTCAACTTGAGGATGAACCACAAGAAAATCTTATGCAGGATTTGGATTATGGATGTTCATTATAGTTGAAAGTATGTGTGGCCCAGGGGCCAGACCCAGCACACAGCATGTTTTTATAAATAAGGTTGCAGTGGAACACAGCCACGCTTTGTCTTCCGCCATTTTCATGTTATAGTAAGAGGGTTGATTGATTGATAGATCTCAACAGAAACCCTATGTCCTGCCAAGCCTAAGATGTTTTGCTACATTGCATTTTGTTCTTTAAAAAAATGTGCTGATCCCTGTGCTCCAGTGGGGTGAAGGGCTTCAACTACTGTTGCAATCCATGCTGCCATTCCACCTCACTGGGTGAGACAGCTGGATCCACTCCTTCAGCTTCTCTGAGTTCTAAGCCAGGTTTGGGGCAATTCTACAGCAGTTTGCATTAGTTCTATCTTCAGCCCATCTGTATCATGGGGTTAAGGAATGGTGAGACACAAAGATAGTTTAAAGTTTGTGCTTGTGTATTATAATTTGTCTTCATATATTTCAGATTATCCTAGAATCTTCCAGCTCTGTAGGCTTTCTTTGTTGACCTACAGTGACTTCTAGACCAATATCTGAATGCCAAGCCAGCAATCTTCTCAGAACTTTTCTCCAACTTCTCTTTGTGATTTCTGATTAAAACTTTTCTGTGGTTATATGGCCATCCTTTTCTTCTTTACTGTTATTTTCCCAGAAGCTCCAAGTATGTAGTGAAGTCTGACCCCTCTAATAAATCTCAATTCCATATCAGTCAAATCTGTCATGCTTTAAAAAAAATTGTACGCTAAATGTTACAGTCATACTGGAATTCATAACAAGACAAGAACCTAAAATATATGACTTTGAATTTGGAATCAAGTAATGGACCCCAATGACCCCATGTCTTATACTGGATATTAGATTTTAGATATTTAGATATGAGATATTAGATTTCAACATATGAGTTTTGAAAGAATTCATATATTCAAACCAATCAGATAGAGACTCAGACAATCTATCCCAGACACCTGACTATTCAAGTTTTACAATGTGAGGTACAACTATCATGAAGCAGATAGTAGCCATCACTGATGTGACATGCCCACATTCCTGACCCATGGAATCATGAGAAAAATAAAATGGTTGATTTATTCTACTAAATTGTGGGTAACTTTAATGTGGCAATAGCTAAACAAGTTTTGGTTTTAAGTGAAATCTAACTTATCCTCCAAAGTGTTCTGAAATATAATCTGAACTAGAGTATCTTGCCTGGTTTTGGTCTTTTGTAAGTCACACTATGCCAGTTGTTTCTCCAGGAGAGTTAGAAAAGAACCACCTTTGGATATGAGAGATCCAATAGCTTAAATCCAGGAAAGGTTGTAGGGGTGAGCTTTAGCAGGAGCACCTAGACAGCTGGGGAATGGGTACACCAGAATGGCGGATATATTCCAAGGTAGAATTCTTCTGGTGGTTTGAAATGCACATTCCTGAATGGTAGACATGATCTCAGGATAGGATCTCTCCCAGCAGTTTGAAAAATATCCTTCTAATAAAAGAAATTTGATCATGTATAACATGCATAACAGGTTGGCTATACTTATTTTAAGTGAATTAATGAACATTTTGAAAAGTTAATTATATAAAAAATGTTTTTAGTCACATTAGTCACATTTCAAGTGCTCTAGAATACTAAGTACATCTTGCCTACACAATGGCACATAGTAGGCACTACAAAGTTTTATGCCAAGTACTAATCAAAATCGCTCAATCTATGCCATTAATTTCATTTCTTAAAACATACTGTCTCACAATCATGTCCATTAGCTCCAACCATTCCTCTGTCTAAAAGTAATCTTCCACGTCTCTTGAGTTCCCTTACCTCCAACTTGAAGAATAATTTACTTTTCAAGCATCACCTTATCAATGAAATATTTGGATTCTCCCTTCCTCAAAGAAAGCAATTACTTCCTTCTTTCCATTCCACTGTACTTCTATGGATTTTCATCCTAGGATTAATTTTCATACTTTATTGCATTCCCTTAGCTATATTGAAGCCTCCTGGATGGCAGGAATTGGGTTTTATTTATCTTTGAATTGCTCATGTCTGGTACAATTCTGGCATCTAGAAGTCATTCAGCAAATGCTGGGTAAAGGGGAAAAAATGAATGGATCTCCCTTTTCTCTATATTTTTCACCTTAACATCTGTTGAATTTACCATTTAAATATTTTTGACTCTCAACCAACTTCTATCCTTTCACATACAAACATTATAGTCTTTTATATTTAAAATAACACATATAAAGCTTCCTTTGATGTCAGAATTAAAGGTAATTGGAAATACCAGTTTTTAGACATGTAGTTATTTTACATAAGACAGTTGTTGATAATACAGATGTTCACAACCTTTATTCATAATTTCAAAACCTTACACATTCTAAAAATCAAAAAATTTCCTTGTGGCTCATCTGTTAATATATGGTAATGAATCCTATCTGTATGTATGAATGTAAGACTGTATATTGATCTCAGTTAATGTGAATATTCAATGATATTTGAGTTTATGTGCCACATTATATTTAAAATCAGGAAACTTATTCATTCTGAAACATATTTAGCTTCAAATATGTAGGACATTTGTGGACCTGTATGTCACTTTGGCTATTTAAACATAGCAAATATATAATTCGTAAAGATTTTTAGTAGTATTACAAGGTTGTCATAAACATTATGTATTATAACAGTTTGTCAAAGAGAGGTTCTTTTAAAAAGAATTATATAGTTAATTTTTGAAGTTTAAAACTCATGGAAAAACTATGTTTGGTACTGTTACCAAATGATATTTGTATTTCCTTAGTTGAAACCTAGAACTGCATGTGGCTTTATTTCACTGTGGGCCTTTTGGAGATAATTACACCAGAGGGATGGTGCCCACATGAGTAACATTCTTTATAAAATCCTTTATAGGGACTGGGGTTGTGACTTAGTGGTAGAGTGCTTGCCTAGTACATGTGAGGCACTGGGTTCAAACCTCAGCACCACATAAAAATAAATAAATAAAATAAAATATTGTGTCCATCTACAACTAAAAAAATTTTTAAAAATCCTTCATAAAAGAATCTCCCTATAGTTGCCTTACTTTTTCAACAAAGTGAAGATATAGCAAAAAGTCAACTATTTGCAACTTTAAATGCCCCTCACCAGAACATAGCCATGTTGGCACTCTGGTTTTTAATTTCCAGCCTTCAGAACTAAGAGAAATCAATTTCTATTGTGATTTAAAAAAATCAAGATATGTCTTATTTTTTAATTCAAATAATGACCACATGACTCTAAACTTTAGTTTACTTGGATTTTTTTTTTTTTTTTTTTTTTTTGGTACTGGGGTTTAAACCTAGGGGCACTCTATAACTGAGCTATATCTCTAGTCATTTTTATTTTTGATTTTTGAGACAGGGTCTCACTAAGTTGCTAAGGCTGGACTTCAACTTGCAATCCTCCTGCCTGAGGTTTCAGAGTTGCTGGGATTATAGGTTTATACCATGGTGCCTGGAGGTTTTCATATTTAAAAAAGAGAACGTACTTTTAGAGAGCCAAAAGTGGGTATGTAGCCAGAAATTACACAATAGTTCTGGAACTTTCTATACTTATTCTGTTTTTATCTAAAGTTGCAGGATATTCTGTCTCCTTGATAGACATACTTCTACTGGCAGAATAAAACCATCTTGAAATGATATGGCAGATTCTTGACAATTCAGTCACACACAGAGGCTCATACTCTAAAAGCAATCATGGAAACTAAAGCATGATTCATGCTCAAAGATTGTGAATTTCCTTCGAATCTGTGACTGTATTTCCAGCATATAACTCTGCAAATCTTCAGTAACCATGGTTCCATTGACTGTAGGAAAGTTTAGCAATGGAAACGAATGAAGTCTCTAATGGGCATTGGCTCAGTCCACAAGAACAATTTGAGTGTGAATGTATTCACTTCCTGGAACAAACCAGCAATGTTCTTGGATTTTCCCCTGCAGTTTCAAGTTCATTGTGTTGAACTACTTTATCATATCAGTAAAATTACAATCATGTGAACCACTGGTGAATCAACATTGTGGTGGTCTCGAGGCTCTTTCTTAAAAATGTCTGTAGTATGTGATCTGAGGAAGCAGTTCAATGAATCTCTTCATCAAGTTGCAGTGACTGTGTCAGGTATTAAGCTATTGTCTCTCAGCATCAAATCCTTCCAGCCATACTTAGCTATGGGATGCTGGGGCTGGAACTCTGTAAACTGCATTTTTGTTTGGCTAGTTGACCCCTGTTCGTTTTGGCTTAAAGGAAGCACTAGAGAGAGATCAGGAGGCTAGAGGAGAAAGAGGGACAAGCTCCTTTCTGTTTGCTTTTTATTTCTGATTTTGTCCCCTGTCCCTGTCATTATTACCCTAGCCCTCTGGTAGCAAAAGTTTTTTTCTAGTACCAAAGGTATTTCATTTTGCTGTACTTAAGATGTTTTCCAAAGTAGTCTCATTGAATCCTCTCAGAGATATCAGTACAGTTGGCAGATGCCTCCTTCTCACAATTGGTGTCCCAGCTACAAGTGATATCAGTGCCTGTTGGCCAGAGACCCCCCAACTCAGAGATCCTTAGTCTCCCTTCTCTGGTGCACCCTTCCTCCAAGCTTCTAACATCTAATAATTCTAAATTTATCCTCTTTCTCCTCTAACCCCAGTTGTAGGAGCTGCTACCTGTAATCATAAACTCTTTGTTTCCTTCACATTCCCTTTTGACTATACATTTTCCAATACCTGGGCTTGCAATTCTTTATACTAAATCTTCCAGTTAAAATAACAGGTGTGACTTTTGTCTGCAGACTGGACCCTGACTCACACAGTGGCATAGCCATAAAATTGCACTAAAATGAGCTTAAGCATAGGACTTTAATTTAGCTTCTAAATACTCTTAACTAAATAAAAGCTCAAATGGAAGGTGCCACCTGATTATTTTCACCATGGAAACATGCACTGAGTCTGATTTGCAGGTTCAGAGTACTAATTTCTGTGGTAAGTTTCTTCTTGTAAACTTTATCTGTTAAGTCTTCTAACCCTTTTTTAATCAATTGCAGATGCCTGGGATGGCAATTAAACTCATTTTCTCAGACTAAAATTCTCAAATTAGTTACTGAAACAACATGACTATTTATTAGGTAATATATTGTTAATACCACTAAGAAAATGTTTTTCCAAAATCCTAGATGAGCCCTTTGACCTTGAGGTCCAATTTTTGCATATTTCCTCTTTAGAAAACTGTCTAGTTTGTTTGTTGTTTGTTTTACTATTTCAAAGTCATATCGCATTCTGAGCTTGCTTTAATGTAGGTAACTGGAAGCTTTCATTAGCATTTCCAATTTTCCTGAAGCAAAAGCTCAAATTAATACTGGCATCTCCCTGTATACATCACGGTGACACTTTCTAATCTAGTCTTAGAATTCCTTAGTGGAGATGAAGTATGGATGGTGGCAGGCATACCATAGAAAACCCACTCCAGAATCTTTGGTTTTGTGGAAATCAGGTTTTGTAAGCTTTGTAGTTCAGCTTCTTTTTTGTAAGCTACTCATAAATGCCCTGAAATGAGAAGTAAATCAAAACAAATCTCTTGGATTATCCTTGCTGGTATCGCATCGTATATGTAAACACCGCTTTCCAGTGGGTAAGCATAAGTAAGACAGATCCTGCCCAGAGAGCTTACCAGCTTCCAGGGGTACCATGAAGGAGGAAGCAGAGAAGAGGCTGTTTTGCTTTTGTTTGAAATTCACAACAGCTGTTGTATTCTTCTTGACTGGTTCCAAATTTAATAAGGCCCAATAAATCTCTAAGAAAACAGCCCTGAGACACTGCTATTGTTTTTATTTTGGTGTTGAGCTCATAGTACAAAGTTTCTCTCTTCAATAATCTTTCTGGCTAATTTCAGATTAGATCATGCCAAATATAAACCCCAAAACACTAGCCCAGAAAAGCACAGAGAGAAATCACATCTCTGGCAATGGATACTAACTAACAGAAAGCTTCCCTTTAAGCCTAATTCAGACAACTGGCATCTGCAAATCAGGTGTTGGTGAGATTGCCAGTCTGGCTATACTCAGAGCCTCAAATGCTCTCTTCAAATCATTGCTTTGAATTCCTGGCTATTATTACCTTATAAATAATTTTGGGGAGAATATCATCAAAAGCTTATGTAATTTCCCTGATCTGCAAAATGTAGCTCAGCTTGCTTCACTGGAATCACTGTCATAGAGATTACACACCGAGTGTAAGCAGCTGAAAAGAACACACTACTGATGCGAGTAATATATTTTCAATTTTTAATGAAGTGTTACTTGTCCACAACATTATCTCTTTTAGGTTCCAGGCTGTGTGCCAGTGATAAACTGCAGAGCCGAACATCTTATCTATTTTTAAGTGACCAGTCTTTAGAGGTAAATTCCCTGTTTTCCTCAGTGAATTAATTCAGTGGTCGGCTGTCATCAAATGCTTTATGCAATGTACATGGTGTGATTTTTTTCAGGGAGGGGGCAGGGACAGAAGGGACTTAAACATATTTCTGCTTCCTCTTTCATGCAAAAGTTTAAGTAATGTGCACAACTCAGGTAGATATTGCAATGAGCTAGAGGCTCTTGGGATTTCTGCCTCAAGTGAAGAATGACTGCATGTGTTATAAACATGAGCAAGTCTGGCTGCTAGATAAGCAGGTAAGGGAAGGAGAACCATCCTCTAGATTACGTGAGTGCAAGCCACACTACTTCCAGATGGGATGGAACAAGTAATCCAAAAGCATTAGGCCAAATGAAAGTATTTTAGGGGAAGATGGAAAAAAAAAAAATCAAGACCAGTATCAAGTGGCTGTTGGATAAGGAGAAGGAAGAAGAAGTAAGTCAAACTCTGAGCCACTTCATCTACTCTTTAGAACCAGAGACTAATAAGGAAGGCTCACAAGGACTCGCACATGTAGCAAACAGTTGCGGACATCTGCAGATGTCTTGCCTTCAGAGGCAAATACAGTTGCTGCAACTAGTCCTGGAATGACTGGTGAAAAGATGAGCATGGTGCTCCTGGAACATAATCTGAGATTCGCCGGAGGGCTCAGCGAGATCCACAAAACTTCTGGACAACTAGCCAGTTTGGCTAACTTCCACAATACCATTAAACCTTTTCTCATTTATTTCTCTGGAAAATGTGAAGTCCTATTAGAAAGCTAAAAATTAGAAGGAGGCAGGCTGTAACTTGTATTTCTCTCCTTCAGTTTAAAGATGTGACTTTATAAAACAAAAAGGAGTGTTGAAAAGAGTACAGAACATCAGGATTTTACATTCTGGACAATCATTTAGGGCACCTAAGTCATGAGATGAGAAAAAGATTTTGTTTGGTTGCAGAATACCTTTCGGATCTAAATAACTTTAAACTAGACTTCCAGGGGAAGACATTAATGAAGAAAAATAACTAAGTAAAGCTGTAAAACTTACCATGTTGTTAGAAGTGGTTATGTCATAAAATAGAATAAAAGAACAGAGTAATGTTTCTCAGAAGAATAAAAGAAAGAATTCAAAGAGAACATTAATAGGTTCAGTGTCAATGTACAATGTAAGCTATACAGTATGCCTTTGGTTTAATATGCTAAATATTCTCATAAAGTAGTTATCAACCAAATACTGATGTTGAGACAAATAACCAAGCACATAGCATAAATATTTTGTTTAAAAATAGAGTCAAAGACCAGTAGGAGAATATCATAACACACGTGCACTCATACACACACACACACACACATACATAAACACATAAACACACTTTCTGGAAAATATCTGAAGATAGAATCTTGATAGGAATATTTGCATAAAAATAAAAGTGGAGAAAATAATGAGACTGAGAAGGAACATATTATCTGGGTGGGAGGAACATGTGATTCTGTTTCAAATGTATATGATTCTATAAATTCTCACCTGTATTATTATTAGTAGTAAAAGTTCAACATACAGACATTAGTTGAAGCCCCATTCTGCTACAAACAAAAGAGCTGCTATTGTTTTACCTTGTTTAGTTGATATCTGGTTCTTTCTTCAGAGGGCAGAGGAACAACTAGTTGAACTGATATCCTATATCAACATTGGCCCCTCAGATCTTTGCAAAAATCTCCCAGGTGATCCAGGCCTTATTTACCCTTCCATTTTGAAAACCACTACCATAGCTTTGCTTCTACCAAATGTGAACCAATAGATTGTTAAAGGTTTGTTAATGCATTATTAACGGATATATAATCATCATACCAGATACTTAAAATATTGAATATTTAATCTAGTTCTAGATATTAGGGATGTAGATTTTGAAAATTTATCATAAGGGTGGATAGTCACAAGGGTTTTGCAATCACTGTGATCCTGGCACAGGGCTAGAGAATTACATAGCTAAACAAAAATTATGTAATATTTTTTAAAGTTCACAAATATCATAACATAATTATTTTCATCAATTACAAAGGAGGAATAAAACTCAGAGATTAAATCACTTGCTGCAGCTCCTACAGGCAGTCAGGAAGGGCCATGGTCTGAACCCATGTGTGAGCTCCACAGCCCAGGCTTTGTGACTGTGACCCTATAACCTGAAAGAATGCACAAGTGAAACTGTCTCTCGAGGTGCCCCTACACAAGGCACTAAAAGAAGTCCTCATGTTGGCACAGGAAATCTATAGTGAGTTCATGTTTTAAAGGCACACATGCAATTATGGAAGTTGAGCATTCCAAAGAATAGAGCTCTCCCATAAAAATAAATGTCAGGCAGTCTAAATGCAAAGATTCCCCCTAATTAAGAGGGCCTTATTGGTTATGTTCCAAGCAAGAGATAGAATGTGGAGGAGGAGGAGGAGGAGACCGAGAAGGAGACAAAAAAAGTATACTGTCCCCCTGTTTAGGAAAGACAGTATATTATCAAATTTTTTTTATGAGGAGGCAGAAACTGTATTCTCACCAGACTTCTATATTCTTCATCACATTTTCCAATTTACTGTTCCAACAGTAGTATTCTAGTGTGCAAATATTCAAAAACAGATAAAAAGTCTGCATTCTATGACCCCCTCCTTCTGCTAAATCTTTAATAGTGTTTGTAATCTTTTCTGCCATCTGAGCTTTTCCTGATCATAATTTATCTTTACTCCTCTCCATTGTGCTCAGTCAGACACAGGTATAAATTGGCAGTCTCTAATTAACTACCCAAGGAAAAGCAATGTGCACCCACAAAAAGATCCACGATTGGCTTAATTAGGACCAAAAAAAGTACTATTAAAATTGTTTCATCCTGTGCCTCTGTGCATACATAAGGTTTTGTATATGGGAAAATGCTTGCATATAGTCATATTATAAACACGGAATATAATTTACAAGTTGGATCACTTTCTGTGTGTGGTCACTGGATATGTTCAGGGAAATATTTGTATTAATTACTTTGATAGTTTCTAATCAATGTCAAACTCTTCTTATCTAGCAACCACAGATGTGGATGATGAATAACTACTATAGTCCTAGTTATTAGGATTAGGTAGTAGCTGAGATCCATATTATTGGGGGCAAGAATAGCTTCTGAGTTCTTGTGTAACTCCTTCTACCATTTTAAAGTTATCTCCAATTTCAAATGTCTACAAAGAGAAATGATGGAAAAGCTGTGTGATTGCCCCCCACCCCTACCACAACCTGAGTCTAGATCTATTCTTCAACCTTATAAGCCTTAGAACTCAAATCATTTCCCAAGCAAAACACTAGGTCTATGTGTTTTCCTGCTTAACTCTGTGGGTTTCCACGAGTCTTGTCCTACCTGTTTCTTTACAGAGCTGAGACTCTCAGGTAGCAACCTGCACACTTTCTAATGGAGCTTTCCTCTTCTTGGAATTTGTTGACAAAAGCATCCTGGATCCAGACTATGCTGACTTGTGAGGGCTGATTGTTAAATGTTCAGGAATTTTTTGAGCTGCATTACAACATGCAGGAGCTCAAAATAGATCATAATTTGAGTACTGACACCACAGAAATCAGCAAACACTACAAATCAGGACTTCTCCCATCCCAAGTGCTGATTGCAAAACATCGACCAGCACATCACTAGTGGAGAGCAATAGTTCCTTATTGTTGTACTCTAGGCTAAATGGAAGGAGTACTTGACAACCCAAAGAACAAACTTTTCTTGTTTTTGTTTCTGAAAACAGTAAGCAGCTGCACAAATACAGCTGAAAATCTTTTAGGATAGGAAATCCCTTTTCCAAGCCACTAGTCCTCCTTTCTCCCTGTCTATTCCCACATTTAATTTTCAAGTTGGTACCAGGTCAGAAATGCCCCAAGTTTGTTTATTTTCATGATGTTTTTACAAAATGATCATTGTGCTATTTATTTGGTTTCTATCCTGTGCCAAATATAGAGGTTTGTAATATAACCTTATGTTAGAGCTACAGAAAAACCTGATAGGGATTGATGGCTATTTAGCCACTACCTGACTCTAGACAGAGGTCTAAACTCAGGTTATAATGGCTCTTTTTTAAATCCTGGACACTACTAAGTCATTATGAGAAGAAAAAGATTCTCAGAAGACTTGAGTCTGAGTGCTGGGCCAATTGGAAGAGAATGGACTGGGCACACTTACTCTTGCCTCTTGGTCTTTCCTTCCCTACTGTGGACACTTTAGTAGAGCAACTCAGCTGACTGTTCACCATTTTACACACTCTTCTCAAGGACAGGTGAAGTGTCCCATCTTATGCATGAGTTTCAATATCCCCGCCCCCATCCTTTCTTCCTCCTATGGGATCTGGCTGCCCAGGAATGTACAATTCTATCGCACCTACCCTTGCCCTATGCTGTATGTTCTACATGATGGAATCTCCAGTCAATCTAGCTCTGTGACAGTCTAGGAACGGCTCTCAAATTTAGGGTTTGGTGTTGGTAAGCTTTGGTTTGATAGACATCTCTGTTGTCTAGCCTTTATAATGTAAGTGACATTCTGGTTTTGACTTTCAGACTCCTTTGTGTCCATTAATGGTTCAGAGGTCAGGAAAAGAAGAGTATGATTCATTGGGACCTTTCAAAAACTAAAATTAGTGCAATTTGGGGAAAGTCACTTAAACTGTTTATCAGTAAAAACAGGAAAAGTACCATTGCCCTTGAGTTTCTCAATTAACAAAATGTTTATTGGGTACTAAGTGCCCAGTTTGTGTCATGTGCTTATCTGTGAAGTTCTAGTAATATTCTGTCTCAGAGACCGTGAGGATATCTATACACGTATGAAATAAGAATTCTTACTTGTACAGTGTTCATAATCTAGAGAACAACTATAATTCTCAGTGTCGTAGCAGGAGCACAGAGAGCACCCCACTTTGCCTGGGTGGGTTCAAAACAGAAAAGACATAATAAATCTTTTATCAAACTTATTTTTTTAACTTCATTCAGTTTCTGAAAAATATGTTTATGAAAATTGGAAATGGGATAAAATGAAGAAGCTGGGTAACCTCTGTACTATCATTGGCCTTTGAAAAATCAAGAAGTGACCACATTGACATTTGCTACCATATCAATTTCCTAGGGTCGCTATAACAAAACACTACCAACTGGGTTGCTGATACAATAGAAATTTATTTCTCACAGTTCTGGGGGTTGGAAATCTGGGATCAAGTCTGACTACCACTCAATTGACTGGATTGAGTGCTTCTGAAGGCTTTCTCCTTGTCTTGTACATGGCTATCTTCTCCCTGTGTCTTCGATGGCTTTCCTTTTGTGCATGTCTGGGCCCTACTCTCTTCTTTTTATAAGGACACCAGTCACGCTGACTTGGAGCCCTCTTCAGTGACTTTGTTTACTTAATTACTCCATTGAGACTTTAATCTCTAAATGTGATCACTTGAGCTGGGAGTGAAGATTTCAAATTTTGGAGAAACACAACTCAGTGTATAACAGCCACCCACAGGAAACTTCTCCAGCAATGGTGAGGAACTTCGCCATAATCTTGAGAATCAAGCATTTTAAACGCTCCTTAGATGTTAACCATTTGCCAAATGGTCCTTAGAAAGTACATGATTTTTCCCATCTGTAAACTTCATCCATTCTGTATGGCCTGCGGGCAACACTGGACTACTTCAGATGGTTTTTATGTCTAGAACTGTGCAATTGCCATTAGGAAACAGAAAATCAGTGACTCTTTTAAGTCCTCTGTTCATTTTTATTAGAGGAAAGAATTAAGTGTATAGGATGTTGATATACCATATATTCCTTAATTTCCCTCTTGTTTACTTTTTCTTTCTTTTTCCTTTTCATTTCATGTAATACTAAACACTGAGATGGGCAGAGGGGAGAAGGAAGGAATAGATTAATACACAGAGAACTGAATACATGCAGCTGTTCTCACCCAGTTATATTTTCTGTGTATGTGTTTCTCAGAAAATTATAGAAACTGTTAAAAGAGAGTGTTGCAAAAATGGAAAGCTCTTAGCAGATATTTTGCTTTGGGTAAAAGACCTTGCATGCATCTGAAATTATCTAACTTGAGCATAGAGCTTGATGTGTTAGAATTCTATTAATTAGAAGTCTCCTGTATTCTTTGCTGTGCCTATAATAGGCCTATAGATGGGGTTAGAATTTTACAATTAACCTGTGTAATATGTGCTGACTGTGGGACAAAATGTCTATCTATAGACCTTGGTATTTCTTGTCATCCTGGCTTTTTTATTGATCGCATTCTACTTTTCTGTCTTTTTTGTCAAATACACATATCTTTATTATTCCCTAATTTATATTTTATTTTCTTATTTCCTATCTCTACAGATATACATTCTGTTCTAGGAGTTTTAAGAAAAATTACTTAAGCAAAAATCCATAGGATATAAAATTGTTCTAATTAAATATACCAATTTCACAGGCAAATGTGACCAAAGAGGCAATTTACTGAGAGACTCATAAGTATTTCATAATGGACCAGGTAAAAGATCTCTAATAAAGAATATATTAAATAAAGTAACAACTTAATGATGGGGTCTTTGGTTTTCCTACAACATCAATATTGTCAAAGTGTTGAGAGTTCTTAAAATTGGGGGATCAATCATTGCATGTATGTTTAGTACCAAGAAAAAAATAGTCTCTTAACATTGTAAGACATTAATTGACACATGAAAAATTATCCTTACTTAATTTCAGATGCCTACATGTATAACAAAATAAGTTGGAGTTACTGAATTTAAAAAAATAGTAAAAAAATTGTTTCTGAGTTTCTCATTTTTTCCTTTGTGTTTCATGTCGTTTTTACCATGATCTCTGAAGTGGAAAGCCAGGGGTAAATTGGTAGAGAATATAAGGAATCAAAATGAATTATAGTCTTATCATCCATTTTCTCTAGAAGAACATTTATTTAACCCTATCAATAATACTAACAATAAAAATAACAGTAATAGTTCTATTAGCATCTAGTACTTTTTGTGGACTTATTGCCTGCCAGGCACCCTGCAATTATTACCTCATTTAAACTTGAAAATGAGAAAATACTATTATTCCAATTTTGCAGAAAAGCAAACTAAAGTATTAGAAAAGCCTGAGGCCATGCAGCTACTTAATGGCAAAACCAAATATTCCTTCTTTCTCTAAAGGACTCTCTCAACATTTATAACCATTCTGATATAATAGCCAACAGACAGACCTAACATATTACCTATTCATTTGAAAGAAAATTTGCAATTGACTATAAAACAATTTCCTATCTCAAAAATTCCTCCTTTCTGAAAGTTTTTTCCCAATAAATATTTAAGGAAAGGTATTTTATATAATTTTTTATAAAAATGTAAATTGACTTAGAAAAAATGTATTTCTCAAATGCAGGTAATAAGGGAAATGGGAATTAGGTATTCTAGAAGAAGAGAGAAATGGTGTTAGAATATTAAAATTTTAATAATGCTCTGCTCCTTGCCACAGATGTAATACTTACGTCTGGATCTTGGTATACGCCTTGGGAGTTTTATTTTGAATTGGTGAAGAGATTTTCTTTCAGCGTGGGCTTGCTTCTTTTTCAGACATCAATTGTTTTGTTTATCTGATTCTGTTTTTGCTCTTTGATTCTCTTATGCCTTTTTTACTTTTTGATTCCTGCTTTTTCTTATTTTCTTAGTTCTTATCCCCACAGATTTCCTTTCAGAATATGGGCATATTTCTAAGAAAATTGTTTAGGGAGCAGGCTCCCCAGAGCTCAAGTCTCAAGAAATGAAATGGCTCAGTAAAAATATAACATAAAATCAGTTCTACATCAGGATGAAAATCCTGAAAGAGCTACTGGCTCCTCGGCTGCAACTTCCTGGCTTCTTCGTACTACTTAACTTTTTCTTCACTTCTTTGAAAGTATCAGAAGACTTTAGAATGTGTGGTTGATTAGGTTTTAAGATAGTTGGATGTCAACCTCTGCTGTTGTTTTGAATAGCTCAACTTAACCAACTTTCCTGAAACTACTTTAGGCTCTTAAATAACAGCAATCTTCTATAGTATCAAGAGATCTTATGAGAGAAAGCTGGGCAGCACATTAGTCATATGCAAAAAAGAGTCTAAATGTCAAGATGAGTTTCTAGAAATCTCTGAAAAGGAAAAAATGTTAAAATAGCAGCCAGAACTTTAGCATCATTCAGATGTTTCAAGTAACTACATACTTTATATGTATCTATTGGTGAATTATTTATTTGATTCATATTCTATACTTGCAAAAATGTTGGAAAGTAAACCTGCTAGTCTATGTGAACTAATAACACTGCACTCAGACAGGGATGCTTCTATTTCCGAGTTTTCCTAAAGTAGCACGGTTTCAGCACAGATAAGTGTGGTGAATTGGCAAAATTAAGTCCCTCTGATTTTGAACATATGAATTTCCTGATTTAATAGAAACCTAAGTCACTATGGCAGCTGCCACCACCCAAGGATAAGTCCATAAAGAGGTGGTCGCTTTTTTTCTCAGTTTCCCAGCAATTTCCTAATCCAAAATGGCCTGTTACATACAGGAGAGTACATAAGCTGGTACATCTTTAACTTAACTCAAGGCATGAGAAAAGTGCCAGGATTTGGAGATCATATTCAAGAGTTAATAACAAATATCTTCGACAGTGTCTCCAAGCATCTTCTAGAGTCAACTTTATTTCTCCCTTCTTTGACTAAAGTACAGTCCTTATTTTATGGATTTCTTTGAATGCCTGGTTTAATCTTGGGTTAACTGTTTCTGCCTAAACCCTCTTGGCCATGCAGCAGTCTACTTCTACCCACAAATAGAGGGGAATCTGTTGCTTTGTTGATGGCTTCTCAACTCTCTTTTAATGGTTTCTTCAGCCATAAAACTCACAAGCCCCAAAGTTGTAATTTTTTTTTCCACTTCATAACTTGAAATTTCTGCTTACTTGTCCTCTACATCCTGTTCTAAAGCTTGTGGCAATTGTGATATCTTATGATCATAGGATGACCCAAGTCTTCCAGAGATTCTTGTTTCTTCGTGGACTGTTCTCATATATCAAGTCTGCTTACAACTGCTAGACTTAAATATGTTGTAGGAAATATCTTTGTTAAAAATCTTCCTGTGGAAATATATCATAAAGGCTATCTATGCTAAGCCCCAGGCCAACAATATTCTAAATGAAGAAAAATTGAAGGCATTCCCTCTAAAAACTGGAACAAGATAGGGATGCCCACTTCCACCACTTCTATTTAACATAGTTCTTGAAACACTGTCCAGAGGAATTAGGCAGATGAAAGAAATTAAAGGTTAGGGATAGGAAAAGAATTAAATTAGCACTATTGGCTGACGATATGATTCTGTACCTAGAACACCCAAAAAAATTTCACCAGAAAACTTCTAGAACTAGTAAATGAATTCAGCCAAGTAGCAGGATATAGAATCAACACCCACAAATCAAAGGCATTTCTGTATATCAGTGACAAATCCTCTAAAAGGGAAATGAGAAAAATTACCCCATTTACAATAGTCTCAAAAAAAAAAAAAAAAACTTGGGAATCAACTCAATGAAAGAGGTGAAAGACCTATACAATGAAAACTACAGAACTCTAAAGAAAAAGATCAAAGAAGACTTTAGAAGATAAAAAAATCTACCTTGCTTTTGATTAGGCAGAATTAATATTATCTAAATGACCATACTACCAAAAGCAATATACTGATTTAATGCAAGTCCAATTAAAATCCTAAAGGCATTCCTCATGGAAATAGGAAAAGCGGTCATGAAATTCACCTGGAAAAGTAAGAGATCCAGAATAGCTAAAGCAATCCTTAGCAAGAAGAGTGAAGCAAGTATATGTATGAAGACTCGAATGGTGTAAAGATACTTTGTATACAACCAGAGAGATGAAGAATTGTGCTTTATATGTGAAATATGAATTATAATGCCTTCCACTGTTGTATATAACCAATTATAATAAAAAATTTTAAAAAAGTATTCCTGTATTAGTTGAATTTTAGGAGGTAGACGGTATTTCACAGATGGTAAATGTATTTTTACTTGTGTGTGTGTATTAGCGTTAACATTAGCAGGTGGATCTTCACAGTGCGACCTCTTTACATTTTCAGGATACATACTTGTCTGGATTCTTGTACTGAGACCGATTCCCCATAATAGTAAACATCCTGAGAAGATGTTTATCCATCTCTATGGTCATAAACACATAATTGCTTCTCAGAAGAAAATATTTATCTGAGAACTTGGTTCTAAATTTCTATTCTTTATGAGAAAGTATCCCTCCCACTGTCTCTGCTGCTACCAAGAATCCTTACCTAACCCTTCATTTACCTCTATCTTTGGATTGTGTGTTGGAACAAAGAAAACTGCAAAATTTTATATTTTCTACATACTTATTCAACCTAAATAAGTCATCAGGAAATTTGAATAACTTATTTAAAATCACTTTAAAGTTCAGATTTATTTTTCTCTCACAGGCAAAGATAGAATAAGAGATTAACAAGACAGCTTAGTTGGGGAGAATTGTTATAACTGAATTATCAGAATATTGGGTAAAATACTTTAAGCACTGACTCATGCCTAATGTTTTCAGAAAAATATTATGTGATTTTAAAAATATTTAATAAAACATGTTGAAATGTATTACATTGGCACAACAGAAAATAGATTGAAATATTTAACACTGCTATTTGGGATTGTTTTGGAACTATATCACATTGTGTAAAGGTCTTATGATTCAAAATTATAATGACAAAGAATGAGCATAGTGCGAAAGTGTTGATCTCTCAGTGGCAGTGCTTTTTTTTATTCGAAACGTTAGGTGGAAATGTGTTAGGAGAGGTTGGATAGAGTAAGTTAGACTCTTAGAAGAAAACTAAACATAAAAAGCCAAACTTTAAAATAATTAATATAAGTATCTGATAAGATATATTTCAGATTCATTGATGAATGAAACATGAAACAATTTAATTCACCTTATTTTAAGTTACTCAAGTTAATGGCAACTCCAGTGGTTGTTGAGGTTATGATATTTTTTTACTTGAAGACTGAGCCATTCATTAAGGGAACCATTTCTGAACACTACTCGATTGAGCACCTGATATGTTAATGGCAGCTCTCCAAGTGCTCAGGGTTTTACAAAGCAGCAATCTAGATAGTGTGGTATATCTTGAAAGGGTCTCAGAGATTGTGCTTAAGTAGAATTATGTTTTTAATAAATAAGAATACAAAGGTAACACAATGTCTGACTCTTGTTTTAACATGGGTTAAAAAATATTTGTTCTTGTGCAAAACAACATAAAAGTATTAGACTCTAGAGTGGTCAAAACATGGGGATTTTAAAATTTAACTCTGCTATTTTCTAGTTGTGTCATCTTCAGCAATCTACTTAACTTCCTTAAGACTTCTATTTCATCATCTCTAAAGACATGCCTTACAGAGTTGTTTTAAGAATTAGACGGGAAAACATTTCACAAATACTGTCTTATGTGAAAAGTGGTCAATAAATGCTGCTATTATTCCTGAACCAATGCTGTCTTGGAGATTTTATACCAATATTGTAGTCATCAATTGCCATAAGAAACTGGAGTCTATGAAGGCAGTGTCAAAGATATCTCATATCACCCTGGCTCCACTTTTTGAGATACATGGATTGTAAAATGACTAAAAAGCATATTCTTCTTTGGTTTTCTATACAGCCAATCTCCTCTGCACCACCACTACATACACACATCCACTAACTGCTTACTATGCTAAATAGGCTCTAGGGATGCCAGTATGATTTCTTTGTAGACTAGGATGAGATGAATCCCTTTGGCTATCTGTTACAGCAATACCATGATATTTTGAAAATTTGGTACTATGCAGCCACCTAACTGTATCTGTCCTCTTCCTTCTGTTTCTTCAATTTCAGTATTTTTGAAAAACATTATTTTGAAATAAGTAGTTATAAAATATTCCCAGCAAGCTTCATGTCCTGAGGACAAGACTGAGAGATCCTTCTACAGAGAGAAAAATAACTTCATTGCTCAGAAACTTTATCTCTGTTTCAGAATCACAATGTACATCAAGCTTCTTTCTGATTTCTCTCTGGAAATTCTATGTGGAAATTATAAATTATTTTATTATAAATTATAAATTAAATTACTTTAATACCATTCTTTCTCATTCCGTTTTTTTCCCCCTCTCTCTCTGATCTATCCCTTGCTACCTTTTCTGCTTGAGGTTTCGATTGCTCTGCTGTATTATTTTTCAACCTTTTTACATATTTATTGTTCCATAAACCTAGATGTTGATTTTCTTTCATACTTGATTTAATTTATTTTGTGAGTTTGCGTTCAATTTATGGATTTTGGTATAAATCTCTCTCACTGGTTCTTTACACTATAGACTGCATAAAATCTGATTTACAAAAATTCACTTTGTTTTTGATGTAAAAGCAAATATTATATTTGATTTGGCCTTGGTCACATGGGGTTATTGAGGAGGGGAAATGTTTTTGATACTAGTAAAATTAGTCTTTTTTGATTTTCAGTTGAAGCAAAGAAGACGGAAATTGACATTTGCCTGAGTTTGATATTTGAGCTGACTCTGATCTTTGATTATTTTCAAATGTTTATGTAAATTTGAGTCCCATCTAAGCAATTTACTATTTGCAGGATTTTAGCAAATCAGCATCCATAGCAGAGCCAGATTCTTTTTAGACTGAGGCCACTTCCACACTTTACCAAAGTTTTTGTTTTCACTTACAAATATAAAAATTGTTGAAGCAGGAGGATCGTGAGTTCAAAGCCAGCCTCAGCAACTTAGAGAGGCACCTAGCAACTCAGTGAGACCCTGTCTCTAAATAAAATATTAAAAAGGGGTGGGGATGTGGCTCAATGTTTAAACACCTCTGGTTTTAATCCTCAGTACCAAAAAAAAAAAAAAAAAAAGAATTGTGATGATCAGACAATTTTACTTGGATGTGTGTGAGACTTTAGGACTTATTTATGTGCCAGTGTTGGGTACCCATCCTTTAGTTATTAGGATCTTCCAAATGAAATTTTGTGAGATACTTATTGTGAGATACTTATGAATACTGTTTAGCATCAGGTGTATACGTAGCTAAAAAAAACTACCCAGAAAATAACAACTGGTTTTTAAGAAATACACAGATTTTTTAAAAAATCATGATTATATGAGAAGTATTTGTTCAGCTCCTTAGCCCATTTATTGATCGGGTTTTTTTTTTTTTTTTTGGTGTTAAGTTTTTGGAGTTCTTTATATATCCTGGAGATTAGTTCTCTATCTGACATGCATGTGGCAAAAATTTGCTCCCAAAATGTAGGCTTTCTCTTCAGTTTACTGATTATTTTTTTTTTTTTTTTTTTTTTTTTGCTGAGAAGAAGCTTTTTAGTTTGAATCCTTCCCATTTATTACTTCTTGATTTTAATTCTTATACTTTATGAGTCTTTTTAAGGAAGTCAGGGCCTAATCCAATGTGATAAAGATTCAGGCTTACTTTTTTCTCTATTAGGCGCAGGGTCTCTGGTCTAATTCCTTGGTCCTTGATTTACTTTGAGTTGAGTGATGGTGAGAGATAGGGGTTCAGTTTCATTCTGCTCAGCATTATAAGAGAATAAAATTATGACATTTGCACATAAATGGATGGAGTTGAAGAATATCATACTAAGTGATGTAAGCCAGTCCCAAAAAACCAAAGGTTGAATGTTCTCTCTGATAAGTGGATGCTGATCCATAATGTATGGGGTCATGAAACAAATGGAGGAACTGTGATTAGGCAAAGGTGAGGGAGGGAAGTGGAGGGGGCATGGGGGCAGGAAAGATGGTGGAATGAGATGGACATTATTACCCTAGGTACATGTGTGACTGCACATATGGTGCAATAATGCTACATCGTGTACAGCCAGAGAAATGAAAAGTGCTGCAATTGTGTACAATGAATCAAAATGCATTCTTCTGTCATGTATACCTTATTAAAATAAATTAATTAATTTAAAAATCATGATCATCACTAGCTTATATTTTTTATCTGGGTTTTCTTAGTGTTCCGCAGCATTTATTTTATCAACAATTTTTTTATTTAAAATTCTTGTGCTTTTAATAGAGGTATTTAAAAATTATTGTAAAGGCTATTTCTTGAGGTGTAGTGATACTGAGACTTTCTACTTTTCAGATAATTTCTAAAGGTGTGATGTGTATCATCATAAAATAAACAAAGAAAATATCTGTTCAGAGATACAGGGGGAATAGCTGATATCAAATAAATCTTCCTACCTAAACCACTAAAAATGTTCTTAAAGTACAAACAAAACAAAACAACAACAACAGTAAAAAAAAACTCACTTAATATGTAATAATTCAGATAATTCAGATACTATTAAAGCAATTGAGTTTATTGGCTTAAAACTCCAGAAAAATTGGCCAAATTATATTGCTATCTTGTGTACTGTGTGCATGTACAAATATGCAATAACAAATTCCATCAGTATATACAACTATAATACACCAATAAAAAGTGTGGGAAAATCTCCACAAGATATTTCAGATATCCCCAAATGATTTCACTGCAGAATTCTACCATTATTTAAAGAATTAACACTAATTCTACACAGCTGCTTCCCTAAAGTAGAATAGGAACACGTTCAGTTCATTTTATGAAGTCAGGATTAGCTTGATATCAAAACTAGAAAAACACAGCACAAAAAGAAAACCACAGATGAATATGCATCATGAATGCAGACTCAAAAATACTTAATAAAATATTAGCAATTCAAAATAAGTAAAAGTATTTTTATGCTGCAACCAAGTACAAAGGTGGTTTGATATTTAAAAATGAAGTCAGTGTAATTCACCACATTAATTGCATATAGAAGGCAAATGATAATGATGCAGGAAAAATTTTATGAAATTCAACACCCATTTAAATAAATTGTTTAGCAAATCAGGAATAGAAAGGAAATCCCTGAATCTGGTAAAGGACATTTATAAAATGTGTACAGCTAACATTTTATTTAATGATCAAAGACTCAATGCTTTCCTACTATGATCTGGAGAAAGATGGGATATCTACATTTACAACTCTAATCCAACATAAATGTAATGTATGTTCAACTGTAAATTATAGCCAGCACAATAAAGCAAGAAAAGAAAAGAAAAATCATGAAAATTATAATCAAAAAATAAAACTCTTTCCATATGCAAATGACATAAGGTCAATGCAGAAAATCTGAAAAGATATACAAAATGAAAAATCAAAAATTAAAACAAATCCTCCTAAAACTGATAAGTGAATTCAGCAAGTTCACAAAATAGACAGTATCAATATCAAAATCATCTATTTCTATATACTAGTAATAAATACATGGAAATTAAAATTAAAGACTAACCCTATTTATAATTAATCAAACAATGAAATATTTAGGTATAAATATGAATGATCCTCTGAAAACTAAAAAAATTGTTAATGATAGAAATTTTAAGAAGCTCAAAATAAATGGAAAAACAGAATATATTTATGGATTAGAAGAGTTGACATAATAAAGACATCAATTCTTCCCCAATTGGTCCATCAACTCTCCCACATATTTTTTTCAAGATAATGGTAAGCTTCTTCTAATGTTATTTAGAAATGCAAAAGGAACTATAATAGCCAAAACAGATTTTTCAAAGAAGAATGAAATAGGAAGAATAACTCTATCCAACTCTAAGACACTGTATTACTATAATAATCAGGACAGTGTGGGATTATTAATAGAGGAATAGAAACATTGATGAAATGAACAGAATCGAGAACCCAGAAATAGAACCACAAAAGTATTGCCAACTGATGTTTTGCAAAGATATAGAGGGAATCCAAATTTCACACCATAAACAAAACAAAATAATCTAAAAAGAAAACAAGAAAAAGCCACCTGATTTATCCCCAAATTGATTCAAAATGAGAAACAACTTTAAGTATTAAGTATATAATCTTAAAAAATTTAGGAGAAAACATGAAAAAAATGCAGAATCTATAGTTTAGTGAAAAGTTCTTGGGATGGCAAAAGCATAATGAAAATAATCAAAAATCTTTGCTCAGTCAAGAACCTCGTTAAAAGGATGAAAAGACAAGATAAACTGGGAGAAAATATTTGTAAACATTTATATAAGTTTTGAAAAAGAAGTTGTTTTGTCCAACCATTTCATCACTGTGACCGAAACACACCACAAAAACAACCCACAGGAAGAAAAGTTTATTGGGGACTCATAGTTTCAGAGGTCTCAGTCCATAGATGGCCCATTCCATTGCTCCAAGGTGAGGCAGCATATCATAGGAGAAGGGCCCACCAGGTGAAAGCTGCTCATCTCATGCAGGGTCAGGAAGGAGGTGGAGGGGAGAGAAAGAGAGAGACAGAGACTGCAGAAAGGATGTACCCTTCCAGGGCATGCATCTAGTGACCCCCGTCCTCCCGTCATGCCCACGTGCATAAATTGCAGTCAGTCTATTCAAACTAGAATGGACTGAGTAGGTTACAGTTTTCAAAATCTAATCATTTCACCTCTGAATATTTGTGCATTAACACAGGAGCTTTGAGGGAATACCTCACATCCCAACCATAACAGGAATGGTTTTATAACCTCAAGGCCCAAGAGTAAAATAAACAACCCAATTCAAAAATGTACTGAATCATGAAGACATACTTCCTCAAAAAATATAAATGAGTAACAAGTGAGTATGTGGAAGTATACTCAGTGCCACTAACCATTAGGGAAATACATATGGAAACCACAATGGGACAGTACTACATGGCTATTGGAACAGCTAAAATTCTAAAAACATCCTGAAAATTCAGTATGATGTTAGTGAGGAATGCAGAGAAAATGGTCCTCTTGCACAAATATTGAGTAACAGCATGTGCGGTGCATTGCCCTAATCACTTGAAATTTATCATGGGGGTCAGTGGGGAATGACAAATTGTCTACACTCATGAGGTTTATATTTTAGGGAGGGACCCCCCAAAAAAAATGAATGATTAAAGGAAGGAGATTGAAATGTATTATCATCTACAAAACATAGCCTGGATTGGGAGATGTATGAAATCAGTAATCTCCTTTATGAAAAAAGCTCTGACACTGTTTTTTTTTTTTTTTAACCCTTCCCCTTTACCTAGAAGAGCAAAAATTAGAAGTATAGCTGCCTAAAAGGAAGCATAGTATGAATCTCCCTTTCCCCAAGTTCTTGCTTTCAACTCTAAATTGGTGGTTTAAATTTGGGACACTTGAAAACCTTTGAAATGGGACTGAGGAAATGAAGTTTAGGACCTAAAGTAACAGAACTACTTGATACAAATTCAGAGTAGCATTAGTGTAGGGAGTTGAACTATAAAGTGACATTGCACAGAAAAGTGACAATCTATCCAGGCAGGTACTATTTGGAAGCCACTGATTTTTGTGAAGAGCCTTCTGCTCCACATTATTTTTAAATAGAGTATCTTACTGAAGAAAGATGTTTCTTTTAATATAGTAGGTAAATAGTTATAATTTTCTTTTAATACCATGGATTTTTTTTTAGTTGTAGATGGACACACAATATCTTTATTTATTTTTATGTGGTGCTGAGGATCAAACCCAGTGCCTCACACATGCCAGACAAGCGCTTTATTACTGAGTTACAGTCCTATCCCACCATGGAATTTTTTTTTTATTTGGGAAACAAATCAGGAATATCTTAGAACTTGCTGTCTAATATTAGGATAGCCTTATCAGCACCTCCACCCTACCAAACTAACAACAATGATCCAAGTTGCAGACAAACTGGGGAAACAGGAGGTGCCAAAGAAATCTCTCACAAATCCACTAATTATTATCTGTTTATCAGAGATTTAGAAAGATAGTTTGAAACTACTCTGATCTCAGTGATGATATCAAGAATTTTTATCTTCAGAAGGTTTTCGCCACGTACTATGTTCAGAGAGGAAACTGAGTCACTTGAATGCTTATGAGA
Organism: Callospermophilus lateralis; assembly: GCF_048772815.1. Taxonomy (NCBI): domain Eukaryota; kingdom Metazoa; phylum Chordata; class Mammalia; order Rodentia; family Sciuridae; genus Callospermophilus; species Callospermophilus lateralis. The sequence goes on along the minus strand of NC_135307.1, from coordinate 38,596,821 downwards.
TTCCAGGGTGGCACAGGAAATCAGTAGCTCTGTTTAGGGAAACATAAGAAAATTAACAACAAATTTCTAAACATGAATGCTGAGCTATTTTAAGAACTTCTTTAACTGTACTTTACAATAAACGTATTGTTTATAAAAAAGTGTGGAGACTCCCTTCACAACCAGGGTTGTGATCAGCAGGCAAGACATTCTCGAGGGTGACTTCAAGGGAAATGATAAAAGACTGAGAACCACTCCTCAGAGAAACACCTTATAGTCATTTTTAGTAGGTAAGTGAGCAGAAGGAATAGCATCACTGTTTTCTAGACATCCTCTGCTCTGGAATCTGTGCACATTGATAAATTAATCCAGGCAGTTTCCTCCCTAGCAACTGCCACATTTAAGCATGTGTGTAGATGCCTGAATGTGTATGTCTGTGTGTGCATGCATATATGAACAGTTCTGTGCCTTAGCCAAGGCTGATGAAATTTCTTATTTTTGTTTTGCAATATTGCTTCTCCTATCTAAAAGGAGAAAAAAAAAGTTCTCCTGGCCTACCCTTCTACTTGATAGATCAAATTCTTAATGCTAAATGTTTGGATTGTTACATCCAAAAGGAGTTTTATTAATCCAGACTCTGCTTGTATTTTTATACTAAGATTTCTCAATTGACACTCCACTGAATTTATGATGTCTAAATTGCTCTACGAAATGAAATTTCATTCAGAAGTCACCAAGGTTGGCTTCCTAAGGTCACACTGAAAATTTTATTTTCTGGATCCTTTTGAAAAGAGGGGTTTCCTAGGTAATGGCAAATACAGATTGGCATATGGCACACCAGCTCTGCAGAACACGGTGCTATTTGTCTCCATGCTTGCCATTCGGAAGTAAACATTGTTTGTTAGAAAAGATAGGATGCTGCTTCAACCTTGAAAGGGGAGGGAAGGAAGAAATAGCATTTTCTCAGTATAAGCTCTGTGATAACACCAAAATGTGAAACTTTATGAATGCTGTTTGAGAGATTCTATTTTTTGATAACTCAGAAATTGCATTTTTGGTAGGGTGATTTCAAAAAAAAGGAACACTAGGGCTTTGATTTGGTCCTCTGTTTTTATCTGCAACTTTAATCTATATACAGGGAAGGTTTTCTTTGACATTTGTAGCAGCGTTTCTGAGATTGATGCTGCTGCCTATTATTATACAGGAGAACATTTGATACTAAAGGTTCCCGCAGCTCCCATCAGCTTTCTATAGCAGGTCTGCTCTCCTGACATTTAATGTCCCTTAAGCCTGATATGGTCTGATAACTTCAACATGCCAGCTGCTTTGGGGAGAAATAAAGAGCTGCGGCATCCTTGATTCTTTGTAAGGACTGTCACCACCTACATCACCCGTAACCCCTCACCCTTTCCCCTTAATATGTGTGAATTCAAGTCTAGGAAAAGGACATGTATTGTGTCACTGGGTCCCCGTACCAAACACGCCAAGATTAAACCAGATTATAGAAAAAATGGTTTCCCTGTAAGCACAACCAGAGGATCCGGCATTGGCCACCTTTTGAGATGTCTAGATTATCTTTCTGCAGCTGACCTTTGAGTAAGCCCAGATAAAAGGAAAAGTTCTCTGCCTCAAATATCATTTTTAGTTTTATTTTATTATTTTATTTTGGCATGGAAAGAAGTGTTTTGGCTGTCATAAATGCCTTAGCTAACAAGAGGTGGGATGACCTTTTTAACCATAACTCAGAATCCAGATTGGATCCCAGTGAAATACACTGGTTTCTTCACATAGTAGATAAACAAGCAATGGATTAATATGTAACTATACAAAGAGTGAAAATTTCTCTACATCCTATCTGAAAAATCTCCAGGATATGGTATCAAAAGCAAAAACTTGTCCATAGGATTCCTCTGTGTGTGTGTGTGTGTGTGTGTGTAAGAAAAGGTGAAAATTCAGATTTGTTTGTTTTTGCATAAGAAATCACTGGAATAAACACTCTATTGGATTGTAATTGTCAAGATCATATTTCTATACATGGGCCAGTGGTTTTAAGGAAGAAAATTTTACTTTGATAATATTATCAAGTCATTCTCATAAAGCTCATTGTTTTTCTGTTTGGGGAGAAAGATTCAGGCTCCATTAGGGGAAGTAGAGGGTACTTATCTCTCTGAGCAGCTTGCAAAACCTTACTTGTATATGCCACCAAAGTTTTCTAAGGAAAGTTTCATAACTGTCAAAGAGATCTCTAACACAAGGAAGGGTAAGATTCCCTGGACATAGAGGGATTCCCCTGCACCACCACAGTTAAAACTGGGAAGTCCCCAACATGGCAGTTGAAAAATGGGTCAGTCCTACTTCTCCCCAAACTATTTACCTAGTTGGCTGGTGCCTCTTCCTTCTCCTCAGCTCACCCCACTCACTCCTTTAAGATTTCTGCTTATGAACCTCTTTTCCTAATCTCATCAGTTTCAAAGGGCTTTATCTCTGTAATATTTTAAATCCAATCATTTCTTAATGCCTGAAAATTTTAAAAGGTGGGTGCTTTATTTTATTTTATTTTGTTTTGTTTTGTTTTTGGTGCTGAGGATCAAAATCAAATGCACACTAGTCAAACACTCTTCTACTGATCTTTGCCTCCCACTTGGGACATTTTTTTTTCTTTTTGTATTGAGGATTGAACCAGGGGTACTTTACCACTGAGCTACAGTCTCAGTCCTCCTCCCTCCCCGTTTTGTGATGATGTCACTGAGTTGCTGAGGCTGACAAGACAGTTTTGAAGGTGCTGGCTAGCAGAGAGTAAATTAGGGCCAAAGAGTGTATAGAGTCAGGGATGGCAAAGAGAACTCTTGATTTATATATTGTAATATTATTCTCCTTGTTTAACCATTGCACATAATATCTTAAAAGTTTGTAATTTAGCTTTTCAAAGTATTAAGTTCGTATTTTTCTTTGAGCTTTGTTTGCTATCTGACGGTATTAACTAGGTACTAAGAGATCTAGAGTTTCCCATCTGGGAAAGCTACTGGTCCCTGTACCTCCAAGTTCATGAAACAATCTCCTGCATTTTGGAATTTGTGTACTTCATCATCTGAACACAGCTTTTCTTTAGCCCACCATAAACTGATGGAGACAGCCACTATATCCCGGACTCTATGGTAAGGACATGGCTACAATGCTGAATAATACTTCCTGGGAAATATACAATATATTTGAAACAAGGAAGAATGGTGACCCACTTTTTCAGCAGTAAAGACTGATTATTTTTTAAACTCATGATATTCTATATCCAAGATAGTAGTTTGTAAGAATGCTGTTTTCCAGTTCATTGCTCATGAAGAAAATTAGCCTTCCTCATTTTAACAGCTTGAGAACTATTCAATTTCAATATGAATGAAGAAGTAGAATATGAACTTCCCAAAGTTATCCTCTTAGTGTTTTTTTTTTCCTTTTTTAAAGTATCATTACACTGCAGTCAACATGCAATGATTGCACAACTTGAAAATTTAAACTTGGTAGAAGTTTGACGGATGGCTTTGATAAACTGGGAATAGAAAATGAAGTCAATTCTCTTATATATCCCCAAAACAATCTAAGTACCTAAGAAACACTATATTGTAATATAAATTAGATGAATAAGTAATTGACAAAGGAAAACAAAAGCAACCATGAAGCTTCAGCTTTGATCTAGAAATGAAGCTTGTTTAGAGAGAACCTGGTACCAAAGACATGTACTAGAAACACAATGGAGTCAGAACTGAGTCCAAGAAGCTGGCTGGATTCCCAAGAAGAAAAATTTCAGGATGTACCCTCATGAAATCTAGGTAACACTGTGTTATGAATGGATCATGTGACCAAAAATGTTTAGTCACTAGAAATCTTGGAAAGCCATCTGGGTCAGTGAGGGCATTGGAAAGAAGAAGGATCATTTTCAGATCAGAAACTCACAGTGAAGTGGCCAACCAATAGATGATATGGAATAGAAACAGAGGGAAGTATATTGATCACTTGCTTTTTATTCTAAATGTCAGCAGAGACACACATTGACAAGTCATTAACATATCATCTTTAACACAGAGAGAAGGCTGAGGGAAAGAATCATAACCTTGAGATGAGAAACTACTTAAGGAAGAAAAGAACAGGGGTACTTCCTGCTTTAATTGAAAACCTAGAGCCTGGAGCTTCTAAATTAACTTCTGCAGAATAGCAGCAATTTCACATCCTTTGTTCTGCAGGGAAGATGACTTCTTGGAGAAACTTTCGGTTCCCCTTTTCCTATGCCCCAGCGTGGCTACTCCTTCTTTCAGTGTAGGCAGAGGTCTGATGTCTATAGCTTGGCCCCACTCTGCCTCTCCTTACCATGGTCTGGACTACGGATATTTCAAAGGAAAGGAATAGAAGAAATAACGAAAGATTTATAATCCTCTGGTTCCCGTGTCAATCTCCTCAGGAAGGCTCCTTGTTCTACCTTGTCAATTTGTGGATGAACAACTGTTGGCCAGTTAATGGACCTGTTTCTCTGATCTATTTCTCTTTGGTCCCTTCCCTTTTGAATTCCAGAGAACCTTAAATGAGGAAATGCTTTCAGGAGGACAGAGAAGTTTACAAGTTCCAGAGTTGTGTAAATAATTTAGCAACCTTTAAAATGAATTTGCATTAATATAGTCAAGGCTCCCAGAGTGTCTATAATAGTAATTTTATTTTCTCTAGTTTCTACTGGCTCCAGATCTCCCCTGTTCATTACTGTATAGGGATTGTCTTATAAACTCAATAGAATCCACAACAGTTTTCTAAAATCTTCTGCCTGCCTCTTCCAAAAACTCTTTGTTTTCCTATCTATATGGGCCTTTAGCTGGACTAAAACATAGCAATTTCTAAACATGACATGATTTTCGTGTTCTGATTGGCTCTTAAGGGTTTCCAGCTCGAGCAGTGGTGCTTGCCCTGGGCTTATGTCATGACCTACACTTTTTTGTGTGCTTTTCAAAGGAATTCAGCAGATAGGATAATTGTTGTCCCTAAAAGCTCTACCCTGGTGGCTGGGCATGCCAGGAATTTGCCCAAGTTGCTTTGTGATGGTTGTCTGACTCTGCTCCTCACTGTGGGGTTTCGCAGGTATAATAGAATTTTACTTCTAAGGTAGCAGGCAAGCTGCCTGGCAAAGAATCTACTTACAGAGAGGATGTACTGCCCTTCCCAGTCCCTCGCCTGTGCTAGGGATCTTTGATTTAGAGCACTGCAGCTGCTGTAGTTCATTACTGTACATTTTAGAGTCAAACTTGACTGTATCAGTGGGTTACCCCCTAAAGTGCTATACTCATTGTGATAATAGCTAAGGATATCACAGACAGGAGTGCACACTGCCTTCCAGTACCACTACTCTCAGCCTTAAGTGGGCTTCCAAATAGGAGGAGTGCTGCCTCGTGCGCTAGTTATGCCCTCTCACTGTTTCCTGTGAATCTTGGCTGCCTAACCTAGCTCAGTCTGCTAGGAAGGTATCCAGGTGAGGGATGAGGGCCTGTAATCATGGCTACTTTATCCTACAGTGTCACAGTGAAGGGAACCAAGGCTAAAGAATGTGTGAAAGTTCAGCACATCAGTAATCTCTCTTTTCTGCTACCTCTCTCCCAAATTGTGGTCTAGCCAACCCCTTGCTCCAACTCACTGCACAGTGGGTTTTACAGGAAAGAACATGGATATGCAACATTTGCTAGGTATCTGGACCCAAGAGTGACAATTTAAACAACTAAGATAATGAGGAACAGAGTCAAAATATCCAGTGATTGAGTACAAGAAGGGCAGGGTGATCCAGTGCATGCCCTGTCGAGTAGGCAAAAGTAACCATGGGTCTCAGGTCTCTTTGCTGCTGAGTTATTCTGTGACTTTGTGAAACCCTTTTTTGTGCTTTAGAATCCTTATCATGGAAATGATAATGCTAGCTCTTTGATGAGCCTCCAGGAGGAGAGAGGCTTGTCAAAGGAATCAGCAAGAGTCCCCCTTCTCCCACCCTTTAACCCTGTTATAGTATTAGCTGTTTCTATAATTTAACCATGTCCACATGCTGGAATCCTCGTAAAGCTACTCTTCCTCTATGTACATATAATTGTGCAAGCTGCAGACTAAGATAGAAATCTGTAAATAACTAATAGCTATGGTTACTGTATATAACTATATATCCAGTAACTATGTTTACTAATAAATATGAATACAACAATTGATGCCTTATATTTGCCATTATATGCTAGGCATCCTACTGGGTATTTTACATTATAGCAAGGCTCATGAGAGCTATTTCCAAAGGATTTTTGTTTGTTTGTTTGTTTGTGTCACATTACCAGGGATCAAACCCAGGGACACTTTATCACTAAGCTACACATTCAGCCTTTTTCTTTTTCTGTTTTTGAAACAGGGTCTCATTAAATAGTCCAGGTTGGCCTTGAACTTGCAACTTGGGGCACAACCCTGACAATAGGACAGGGTTATTATTTACACTTATAATGCAATGAAACTGAGATTCAGAGTTTATACAATTGACACAATTTGTTCGGAATATATACTTCTCCTTGGAAGACAGCACTTCTGTTGTTCCCTTCTTTTTGTCTTAACATCACATTAACTTAGTTGAATGCAGTGAGAACTTTGGCACCTGGCTGACTATTTTTAAGCCTAGCAGTTTATCCAAACCATTTGAGAACAGAACTTCATCTGTCATTCCCACAACCCACTCCCATGGACATATCCTGGATGGTGAAGGTCTCTACCTGTCATTCTTCTGGTGAATGCCACCTTACTCTGAACAGCATGTCCTGTCCAACAGTTCTCTCACTTCTTACTCTCCATATGCCTGGACTTTCAAAAACACATCATCCCTAGCCCCAGATGAACTCATTTTCTCTTGGTAGTTCTTCTTTCTCCTTGATCCAATATATGTGTCACTTCCAAGGCTTTAATTTCCCTCAATTCACATTACCTTTTCTTTTCCTGTTATGCCTATCCTAAAGACACTTTTTCTGTGTTGTCAACTTCCCCCTCAATCATGCTTTACCAAAATATCTTCCACTTGTTCTTCAGATCTCTGCTCAAATGCCATACCCTCATGTCCTCCCTCCATCCACACATCAGGGGAGTCCTTGATTCTCTTGCCCTCACAGTAGCCTGTTTCTTCATAGCACTTGTCAGAGTTTATAACTTGCATACTTATTTAATTATTTGATTGCTACTTTTCCCTCATGAGTTTATGCAAGGTACACAGATCTCCATGCCTATTTTGCTCACTTGTTGGTGCTCTTCAATTTCTGACCTAATAATCACCCTTATACTCTCCAGAAAGTAAAAATAAAAGCAAAATAAAACTGTTTCTTTCTTTGGCATTTCTTTCCTCTGTCCCCTTTGCTATGTCAGACTTAAGACATTTTTGCATTTACTTGAAATTTGGTCCTGATTCATTCATTCTCATGATTTCCATTCTTGCCATTGATGTCATCATTTCAAGATGCAAAGGGGAGGATCTATCCAGTATGCTTGCCATCTGCATATTTCCATTTAACTTTCAACCACTCCACCTCATCAACCCACTTCTTTGCCATAACCTGCATCATTTAATCATGAAAAATACAACCACCCCTAAAGTTCAGTATCAATGCCAAGCATCCTATTCTGATACCCCTTCCTCTTAGCCCTCCTACTTACTTACTCAATCAAGCTATCTCATTGCAGCAATCTTTGATCTCATTGAGACTTTCAGTCCATTGACCCTTTAAGCATCTTTCCACTTTCATTTCTTTTCTACTTCCACCATTACAGAGTCTTCCTCCTGGCCATTCTTTGCTTGATGGTCTTCCCTCTGCATTGGACTCACCTCCTAAACTACAATGCTGAATGGACTTAACTCTTTTTCTCTGTATACTTGCACCTACACAGCAATACCTTAATGAAAACTGTTTATTTACTGAATAGTTTTACCCTAAGTTTATATCTACAAGACTCAGATACTCAGTACAACTTGGAATTCCAAATGTCTTTCTCTGGTAGGTTTATTGTCCTATTCTCAGTATTTTCTTCTCAAAACTTCCATTTCCTTTACCTTTTCATTCATACCTAATGTTTTCACATTGCATTTAGTTGAGAAACAAGAAGCCATCAAATGCAAATTACCTTTCCATTCTTCGTCAAAAATCCATGCCCCTATTTGTGTCCCTGTTTCCACCCTGTCTCACCTATTTTAGGGACTTGCTTTTTAGGCTATGTGTTTGACCCCTGCTTCAACAACCTTTCTGTATAAATAGATTACTCCTAAAAAGTAATAACATATTTTTGTACTTAATATCTTTCATCTTCATAGCCTCCCTTACCATCACGTACCCTTAGATCTATATCCTCATTTCTCTACCTCCTTTTATGGCAAGAGTTTAGTGGGAAAACAGACTGATCATAAAGAAGTCTCACCTAACCATGTCTCCTCGCTGCTCCCTATGTTTCTCTGGCATTCCTTCTGTGCATACTTGTCTCCTTTGTGTCCATCCTGGGTTCCTTCCTCCCCATCTACCTCTGATCTTCTCTTCACAACATTTCCTCTAATCTGCCTTGTCATTCTCCACAGAGCAACTGGAGAAATGTGTTTCTAATATACACATTGGATTGTCTTATTCCCTAGCTGAAAATATTCACTGAATTCCATTTTTTTGCAAAAGCCAGTATTGTTACACACTTAATAGAAACAGTTAATAGCAAAAGTAGGAGGAAATAACCGTGTAGAGAAACAAAGCAGACACACTTCTTTTCCCCATAGGACTTAGAATGTTTGGGGATGTTTTGGGAATGCTCTAGTATTCAACAGATATTCATAAATATAATTGCCATCATTTGTGGTGTGATAAAGGAAGAGCACAGCATAGCTTGCAGAGCATAGGATGGCAGTTTCTTTGCTGTAAAAACTATGACTTTATCTTGGGATCTTATGGGAGAACATGACTAGTGAAGTATAAGGCAAGCAGATGGAACCGTGCGTGCAAATGACCTGAGGTAGGGAAGGGTAAGGGAATTTTAAGGCATAAATTAAGGCCCTTGCAACTGGAATATTGGGACTTAAAAGAAGAATTGTATGTGGTAGTACTGGAGAGGGTGGATTGGAGCTAGGTTCTGCAAAACTCTACATACCATTAAAAGAGTTCATATCTAATACTACCAACAAATTCCACAAAAAGATTTGAAAACATGCTTAAATTAGTTTTTTTTTTAACAACACATTTTGAGTACTGGTTAATGAACATAGAAAGATAAAAAGCAGATGCAGGCTAATGAATTAATTATTGTAAATCTCGAGGAAAGATGGTTGTAGTTTAAACCAGGTGCTTTTAGCACAATTATGAGAACTGAATATGCGCAGGACATTTTAGAAGCTGGATTGACAGGATTTAGTAATTGATTAAATTTTGGACGCTAGTGGCAACAGACACGTCAGAGATATTAAATGTGTCAAAGATGTATCTCTTGTTTCTAGCATGAGTACATGGATCCAAAGACTAGTCAATTCCTGAAAATGGAATCCAGGAGGAGCAGCAAGATAGTGGATTAGAATTCAAACATTGACAATGAGATTTTTGTGATTTTTGTTAGATTTCAACTATGAGATTAAAAAACTATGAAATAGGGCTATGGCTGTGGCTCAGTGGTAGAGCACTTGCCTTGCCTGTGTGAGGCACTGGGTTCAATTCTCAGCATCACATATAAATAAATCAATGAAATAAAGGTCCTTCAACAACTAAAACAAATTTTTAAACAGCTATGAAATATCTTTATCTTCTTTTCTAAACTCCACACAATTTATAAAATATGGCTTAAATAAAACATATCTATATATTTTTTTCTAAATTAAATCACTTCCCACTATCTCTTCTGCTTTGATCTTAACCTCCTACTCTGTCTTCTAGGTCATTATTTCTTAATTGTCTCTATGCTGCCTTCTTAGAGCCAATTCTCCACAAATTACCTTGAATGGTTTGTTTAGAAGGTAAATTGCACCATGCCACATCCTCAATATACCCTTACTTTGAAATACCCTATGCTTACTTTTGGCAAAGTACCCTAAAACAGTCCCTATCTTTCTTCCCAATTTTTTCACTACACTTTTTTATTCTATCCTTCACTCCATGATATACTATGTGGCCCCACGGGCATTCTTGTGTTTTAAATAAAATTGCCTCTATTTCAGGAACTTTACTCTGTTCATTTCTACTTAGAATTACTTTCTCTTTCTCATTGTTTGAGTTTGCACTTATATGTCACTTGAACATTCTATGTGAGATAGGCTATTCTTCCAAGGCTGTGACATTACTGGTGGATGACACTACTGATATTCAGACTAGGAATTATTTCTTGGCAGATGTATATGATATATACAAGAAGATGTGCTCAATAACTTTTTCTTCAGTTTACACAAGACAGAGGGGGGAGAGAGAGAGAGAGAGAGAGAGAGAGAGAGAGAGAGAGACAGAGAGAGAGAGAGAGCACCTACACATGCATATGTACATATTGGTACTAGGGACTGAACCCACGTGTTTTACCACCGAGCTACATCCTCAGTGTTTTTATTTTTGAGGCAAGGAGAATGCATTTTTAATATCATTAAAGATTATTTGTGGCCTTTGATGTAGAAGAGCTACACCAGCAGGAAGGGAGGATGTTGTATGTACAAAAGTGCTTTATTGCTTTAAACAGGTGTTGGCTAACATATGCCTCCTGATCTTGATTAATTGTGGAATAAAATAGTGAAATCTGTGGCTCTGATCATTTCAGAGTGCTCTGGGAGGAAATGCTAGCAAATGAAAAATCCTTGCTTTACCATATTGAAAATTTCTGACTCTTGAGGTCAAAAGTAGTTATTCAAGATTTCCCCATGAATGAGATTAACTTGACTCTGGTAATGTCATTGTTACATGATTCTATTAGACTTCCCGAAGGATTGTGTCTCAGCAACATCAACAGTACCTTGAAGGGTTTAATCCTATTACTATAAGGCATGCTTTTTAACAGTGAAAATAAAGATCTCAACTAAAGATCTCAACTAAAGTAGAACAGCATGAATAACAAAATAAAGAGAAATTCAATAAACATTTGATCCAGAATTCATACATTTGTTGAATGTTAAAAAGCAGAAATTTGGCCAGGTGTGGTGGTGCATGCCTATAATCCCAGTGGCTTGGGAGACTGAGGCAGGAGGATTGCAAGTTCAAAGCCAACCTCAGCAAAAGTGAAGTGCTTAGCAAATTAGTGAGACCCTGTCTCTAAACAAAATACAAAATAGGACTGGGGTGTTGCTCAGTGGTCAAATGCCCCTGAGTTCAATCCCTGGTTTCCCCCCACCCCCCCAAAAAACCCCAGAAATTTGAGAGACAGGGAAAAGTCTAAAATAAACCTAGAGTTTCCAGTTTATGAATGTTGTAAAATTATCCTGCAGACATCAATAAAAAGATCCAATTTGGGCACTTATTTTAGAATGACTGAGTGGGCTGCTTGCATGAAATCTACATTGAAATGTCTAGAAAATAAACAAAATGGATCCAGAACTTAAGAAAGAAAGCAAGTAATGCAATCCTTTAGAAGCCAGAATAATATAAATGAGCATCTTAAAAGAGCATATGAAATGAGAAGAAGGGACTAGGCAGGAGATGAAACCTGTGAACAGCAGTGTGGGGAGAGTAAACACAGGAGAAGCATGTCATGAAGGATACTGAGATACAACACTAGGAGAAAAAGGGCAATAACTGGCAAGTTCACCAAGAGACTGGGCAAGAGAGTCCAAGCCACAAAGATGCCATGTTGGATAAGGATAAAAAAGAGGTCATTGCATTTGTCAGCTAGATTTTGGTGACACTGATATGAATAGTTTAATCTGAGAGAAAGTTGCACTCCTTGGAACAATAAGCAAAAAAAAAAAAAAAAAATTTCCTTAAGTTTCCTAAGAGACTTCTATTAATGTCTCTTTGGCCAGAATTATGATACATGTTTGTTACTAAATCTGTCACTGTAAAGAATAATTTGAATGACCATGGTGTATACCAGTTATGATTTGTTTTAAGGAGCTACAGAATTTGTCTCCCCTTTCAAACCTAAGACTACCTAATCTCTGAGAAAAAAATGGGTTTGACAAAAATGGAAAAGGTTGGTGATTGGAAAGGAGAGAGAGAGAGAGAGAGAGAGAGAGAGAGAGAGAGAGAGAGAGAGAGAGAAAGTAGGTGTGTAGGTAAGAGAAAAAGAGACAGAGAAAGAGAGACAGATGGTCAGATGGCAGACAGAGGCAGAAAGATGACTTATTTTCTCTGAAATATGTGGCAAGGTCAATAGTACAGGGATAAGGAGGATGTGTTAGGCTTTGAGAGGGTGATAAAAAATTTAAATGACATCTATGGGGATTGAGGAAAGAAGTATGTGCATCTGAGAGTACTCAACCTGCTGGGAGATGTAAAAAAATACTGTCACCGAGGAGGCAAGTATTATTTTGATTTTTGACTTAAGGTGGAGTCACATGTTAGAGGTGCAAATGACCCTTTGACCGTCCTGTTCTTTTCATGCACATGCAGATCTGCTCTTGCTGCCGATGGATGTTTTATTGCTTTGTTTAAACTCACCTTAAATGTCCTGACTGATGAAATTTGCTAGGCTTCCCTTGGGAGCCGCCTTCATCCTCCAACAGGCCTGTGCACCAGGCAACTTCCCTATGGACCTGTGCTGTGCCCCTTCACTTCCCAGTTAGTCTTCTTCTGGTAAAAGGACCCCCTTCTTCTGTGGAGTTTTGCGTTCAAGCTCTTATCCCACCTCTCAGTCACCATGTTTGCTGTTATATATGTTTTGGATTTTTATTTTATCCTTTTCCCTTTGCTCTTCAATACCCTTTACCTATGAGTGCAACTTTCCCTCATAATTCCTACAACTTCTCAGGCCTTTATGAATTTGATGTGTTTTATATGATTACAGTATTGATGGGATATTCTCATGAAATATACACTTTTCAAAGCCTAATGCATCTCCCTGCTGCTGACCAGTCTGAATTATTCTCTTTTAACACCCCCACCTCTGCTTGGGGAAACCTAAAGGGGAATCTCTATTATTTTGAGGCAACACATCCCAGTAGTGTCTTAACAAACACCTCTATCTCTCATCTCTTTCTTTAATACATTTTTTAAGATTGATGATAATTTGACCTCCCCCCAAGCTCTATTTTCTTCATGTCCATCCCCTACTCAAAATTTTCAATGCCTATCCATCACCTGGATATTGAAATATAAACTCTTTAACCCATTATTCCTTTTATAGCCTGCTCCCAGAAATCTTTTGCAAACCCTCCTTTAGTATTATAAATTCTGAAGCAGTCAGCAATTCTGCACACAGCATTTCCCTTAACTGAAATATTTCCTAACATTTATCCACTTACCCAATTCCCAGCCATTTCTGTTGGTTGTCCTCAAGTCCCACTTTTTGCATAAAATAGTTATTGATCTTTCATGCCTCTGAAATCTTATTGCTGTTAACTCTCCACAACTTAAGCCACTCATTCGTAGTGGCAAGTTTCCCATGGCAACTAGTTTTCCTAGTTGCATTGCTAGTTAACTCTTGAAGAGGATTCCTTAAAGTCAGGATGCATTTTTTTACTGATTTTTGTAAGCAACAATATTGAGCAACTTTGCTAAAGTTATTTAATTTTCCCGAGATTAAAATTTCTCATCAGTGAAAGGGCAATGGTAATAAGTCATTTTATTGGGCTTCTGTGTTAAATAAATAAAAATGTTTAGGCATTAAGTTCTATATAGGCAGTTATAAATTATGAGTTTTTTTCATCCTTCATACGCTTAAAGTATTATAGGGTTTTAATAAATACCAAAAATTGGTGAAGGAAATATTAATCTATTTATTTCTTTCTAGAGTTCTCCTTTTTCTCTTTTTTTTCTATCTTCTTTCTCCCCTTCCTCTCTCCCTCCCTTCCATTCGTTTGTTAGCCCTTATTCTCAGTTCTGCTTGCTTTTCTCCCCCCACTATTTTTTGACCTTGGAGAACCTGAAAAGAATTCTGAACACTTTCAGATTATGAACGAAGCTGATTCTGTTCCATAACCCTTAGAAGACAATAAACTGTACTGTAAATAAATACAGACTAATATTTGTTTGACTTTGCTGTTTTATGAGAGTTGACTTACGAAGCTCATTTAGCTGTCATTCTGGGCAACAAGGAGCTGACCAAGTCTTCAGAGAAGTAAGACAGAATAGCTTAGTTCAGGTCTCCGCATGGGGTCTATCTCCACTGTCAATCATCCAGGAAAGATTCTCTGTCCCAGGAATCTTGTAGACAAGTAGATATCTCGAGTTTTACTCAAACAACAATCATATTTGTGTGTTTTAGAGGTGGTAATGTGACTCAGAGTGAATGAGTACATAAATTGGAGCACACAGCTTGTGAGCAAGGATGTGTGTGTGAAGTGGGGTAACCATCCATATCTGTGCAGGAGTCAGACCAATCCTGAACTGGAATCTTATACTTTTGTACTGGAACAGATCATTTTTGATAAAAAACTAAGACATCAAGCCCTTCAATTTCCTGTACTTGGGCCCTGTTAGTTTCCTTAACTGTGAACACCTTCTCCCCTTTTCTTCACTCGGGTTCTCCTGGTATTGTCTGCTAACTCTTGATTCTCTTTATTTTATAAAGGAGATCTATTTTTTTTTCTTTTTAAGGGAAAAAAAAAGTTAGAGGTGTCCCTGAATTAATTTTTTAAGAATAAATTTAGAATATGATATTAAGATGATTGTCTAGTCTTTTCTCAACTGTTGACATGGACAGAACTTGGTGCTTAGTTAAGGAATTGTTTGCAGCCCTATGCCTAATATGACCAGCATCTAAAACATGACTCTGAACTAAAAAGAAAAAAAAAAAGTTAACATCTCCTGGCTGTCTTCACAAATTAAAGAATAATTGACAATTCCAAATGAAAATTTGTTTTACTTCCTTTTTAACAGCAAAACCAGACTATTATTCGTATTCTGAATATATTTTCATTACCATTTAAAGGTAGCAGAATTTTTGGTGTCTGAAAACTGATTAACCAACCGACCCAAGCTATACAATTTTAACTGTCCAAAAAGCTCCAATTAACAGACTTTTGGGGGACTTCAAACAGTCACAGCCTTTGAATCTAAGCCATTCCCCAAGGCAGCATCTACTCAGGATAAAGTCAAGGGGAGATCTGGCAGTTATTTTCTTGATTTGATCAGTGTAGCTAGTCAAAGCTCTGTGTCCCGGCTGAATTAACTGGTTTGGCTGTCTACACTGATCAAATCAGATGGATAATTGTCTAATTTTCTTTGCATCTTATATGCTATAAACAAAACTTAGAATTATCAGGATTAACTAAAGCCAATAAATGGCCCTCCTGCTTTTTAAATATGATCATTATGCTATTAGTAGGCCAGTTGCCCAAGGTCAGAATGTTCTGTTGGCTTATGTCAAAGTGTTTTTATTCTGTTTCATTTCCACCCACTGTAAACCAAGTTAGTTTATTCAGAGATGGTTAACATTGGTCGAAATCTTAGCATTATACACCAAGTGTGCATAGTAAAAATGTTTGAACTGAAAAATATGGCACACCAAAGAAGTACCACTTGGGTTTCTATTAACTAAAACCCAGCTGCTATTCTCTCCTGTTCATCAGACAGCTCTAATCCAAAGGCCAGAGAGTAGTCATACTTTTAAAATGCATGGATTATTTAGCCTTAGTTTCATATCATTATAGATACTGAGGCCACTATTGTGTTACAATTATCTCTCAATCCATGGCCATTTTCTAAAACCAGTGTCCCATTTTTAAATGATGGTGCCAAGCCATAGAAAGGACTATCAGATTATTGTTTTTCACTTATAAATGGTGATGCAAGGACTGTTGGAAAGTGTTTTTGCATCTCACTTGCAGTGCCCCCTCAGAAGTTGGTTTTAATAAAAGCTATTTTGTGCCCCTTTGGGAAACTCAGTCTAATTTGCGGTTGGGGGTGATTATTAAGTAATTTTTATGATACAAACCACCAGCAAAGTTGTTTCCTCTTCCTAAGGAAAGCAAGAAGAGAAACAAATGCTTTCTCTTGGAAAAGTTAGTGTTCCCAAATAGCAATGAGAGGAATCTGATTTCTGCTCTTCAAAAAGTAGGTTCCCTATGGAGGCACACTGCATGTGTTTGTATGTGTGGTGGGGGGAATGTTCCATTAGACTTCAAGTCCAGAGGAGATAGCCTGTGTATAGTCTCATGCAGGACAGTTCTGGAATAAAAATTGCTGGATGTTGACTCTGTCCCAGCATAATTCTTTTCATTATAAGACCTTCTGGATTTTCTCCTACTGCTATTTTACTCTCACAATTCATTCTTATCCCCCTTAATTTTTCTTCCTGTGTTCCTTTCTCCAAAATGAGTTTCATACCTACCCACCTTTTCCCTACTCTTTCCTTTTTCCCATCCCCCAACTTCTTACTCACCAGTTCATCAAACTCAGCATTACCTGATACTATGCATGGAAAGCTAGCATGCTTTTTATTTATGTTCAGGGGGGTGTTATTTATTCCCAAAAAACTTCAAAGTAAATATGTTGATTTAAAACTTTTAAATATAAGAAAATTATGTTTACCACCTTCTTAGCTCAATATCATTACCATGTACTATGGTTTGGATGTGAGGTATCCCCAAAACTCAAGTGTGAGACAATAAAAGCAGGTTTAAAAAGTTTAGAGGAGAAATGATTGGGTTATGAAAGCCTTAACCCAATCAGTGAATAAATCACCTGATGAAATTAGCTGAGCTGTAACTGAAGGTGGGTTGGGTGTGGCTGGAGGAGGTGGGCATTGGAGGCATGCTTTTGGGGTGTATATTTTCTGTCTGGCAAGTGGAGTCTTTCTCTGCTCTTTGATCATCATGTGAGCTGCTTCCCTTTGCCACACTCTTCTGCCATTATGTCCAGCCTCACCTCAGGTCCTGAGAAATGGAACAAGCTGTCTGTGGACCAACTTTTTGTGAATGACCTCTGAAACAGTGATCCCCCAGATAAAACTTTCCTCCTCTAAAATTGTTCTTTTCAGGACTTTTAGTCACAGCAGTGAAAAAGCTGACTAAAAACACTAAGTTTTGTAAACTAAAAAAGATGTTTGTTGAACTTTAGCTAATACCACACCAGACATTAAGTGAAGTGAAGAAGTTTGGTATGGAAAGTCATTCCAGGATTTGATGTAAAGAATTCTCTGGTGGGCTGGGATTGTGGCTCAGCGGTAGAGTGCTCGCCTAGCACAGGCAGGAGAAGGGTTCGATTCTCAGCACTACATAAAAAATAAAGGTGTTGTGTTGTGTCCATCTACAAAAAAAGATTCTCTCTCTCTCTGTCTCTCTCTCTCCTTTAAAAAAAAGAATTCTCTGGTGGTGGTGAATCTGTGTGTATATGTTTGTGTGTTCATTTGAATTTGTATGTACACACATGTGAAAGAGTTTGTTTGCAGGGAGAGGGTGGTTAGTCAGAGAGGAGCAAAAGTATATAGGAAAAGAAGTTGACTATGCCACGTCAGGGAAAACATGTGACAACTGAGCTGCTCTTCTCTAATTCTGCATGAATTATGGGTTGCTAAGGAAGCATTGTTTACTTTCTCAGTGATCCAAATAGAGGCCATCTTATGACTTAGCATATCCTTCTATTCAGTCAAAAGCAATTGGAATTTATGGGAAAACCTATTCATACTTCTGATTTGTTCAAAACCCCTAGATCTGTGAATGAATCTATTGATGTTTCTTCTGAAATTAAAAACTCTCCTTATAGCCTTGCAATTCAAGACTGGAATGATCTTTATTCAGAGCCTCTTGGGAATTTTACACATCTCATGAAAACTGAGGGAAACAGTTATGCTTTTATTTCTCCCTACAGCTTCTGTTCCCACTACTGGATATTTGCTGCTTGTTTTATTCTTTATATTTAACTATATAGGGAGTTTATAAGTTTCACATGAAGATAGGCATATGCCATATTACTTAAATTTATTAAAAGGTGATATTTCATAGAAATTGAGAAGGAAATGTAGGTAGATTTATAGCACAGCACAGTATAACCAAAAGGTTTTATTGTAGATCTAACCCTAATATTCACTCTAATATGGACCCACCAAAAGTGTGATTATTCGATATATGCAACATCCAATGTGGATCTAGCCTACAGTGGAGATGGGGCAGCCAGGAGGATAGTGGTTCCAAGTACAGTATCAGCCTGCCTAGTTGGAATCCCAATGTAGTCATTCACTAACTGTGAGATTTAGGGCAAGTTATTTAATATTTTGGTAACTCAATTTCCTTATATCTGAAAGAAATATATTACTAGTTCTTGCTTCCTAAGATTATTTTTAATATCTGTTGCTTTAATTTGTATTAACTGTTTAGAAGGCAAATACACAAAATATTAGCTATTGTAGACATACAATTAATACTGAAATAAACCATATAATATCACTATTAGTCATGTAATATCTAACCAGAAATATGCATCTTAGTCTATTTTTACCCTCCTGAATTTTTACCCAGTGAATTTACAGGAAATTTATGATTTTTAAGATTGTACTCTGTGTACCTTATTAAAAGTTCAATATATTAAATGAATTTTAAGCACATAATATTGTATAAACCAACTTTTAGTGAATGACATATGCCAAACAGAGTAGTTAAATGTCTAGCTTATACTATTTTTTTGTTCTACATTATAAATAAGAAAATAGCATCTCAGAGGGAAAGCACATTCCAAGTGTTGAAATGAATAAGAGACAGGGATAATGTCTGGATTTAAACCCAATTTTGCTTACTTTCCTCATCCTCTTGTCTTAAAGCTATGTGGAAATAGTGGAATGAAAGTCTAGTAAACAGACATAAGATACTACCATCTCCAATCAATACATATTCTGCACTGAATCTATGTAGATCCAACACCCAGACACTAGAAGTATCTGCCTGAATCAACATTATTTAACACAAAGCCCTAGTTTTCAGAGAAAGAAAAATTGCATGGAAGACTTGGGAATATTCAGAAGACTCACTCTATTGCTATTGTTCTGATTTTTGTATTTTTCTTTTTTTTATTATTTTCAACTGTTAAAATAAGCAACTTACCAATTCAGTTAAAAATAATTGGTCAATTAATAATGCACACATGTGGTCTAACTTCAAAGATGCAAGTTATTTCAGGTTCTATGAATACTAATTCCAGGGGACTAGAGAAAACAGTCTTCTTTAACAACCTGTAATAACAACCTGCTTTCTCAGGTTCAACATTTCACTGGAAGATTACAGCAACTCTTGCCTGGCCTGTGAATCCAAACTAAAACTTCAGCAGCAAGGGTGTTTGATTGTAATCTCTAGTCCTTACCCTTGCTCCTGGCAAAATATCAAGGGGTACTTTTGACATAATATGTCATGCAATGTGACAAAAATCTCTCTGCTCCCGATCCCATTCCCTTTTCAGTATCTGGCAATCCTTTCTTGAACACTGCCTATTAATTACACACCATGTAAACTATCAACTGACTTCCAGAGTTTAAACAGTCAAGAGATGAAAATAAAGCCTTTGTCACTGTGCTTCTGTTCTAAGATCCTTCAATACAAATTTTCAACAGAAATTTTCTTCTCCAGTTCAAGTGAAAAAAAATTAAATAAAATCACTCTGGGTTTCTTCTGGTTCTACACTAAAATATCCCAGAGAGAAGAAATTCAAGATTGCATCACAGATCCTACACAATTTTTATGGATGATGGACAACTCTGTGGGAAATAAATTATGATAGTCAGCTTGGAAATAGAAAACGTCTAAAAATTTCTAAAAATAATGATTCCATTTCTCCCCTGTTTGACACACAGACATTTCTATAGATGCTCAGAACACTAGCATGGGGAGCACTGTGCTCCCTGCCCGAATGTGGCTCTCTCTGGCTTCCCTTCCTCCAAGGTGCTGTGGAAGTAGCCTTCAATTTCATATCTGCAATTGTTCGTCTTGCCTCTTCTCTCCCAAATCCATCTTTTACTTTCCTTTTCTTGGTAATAAAAACCCTACTACCATGCATTCTTCTTTCTTACTGTGAAAATCAGAGCATGCCTCTCCATATTTAAATATTTGGCTTTCAGTGTTTTGCCTTCCCTCGATACCACAATGTCCTTTGTGATGCCTTATCAAAAATATATCTGGGAAAAATCTCCCATTCGTTTTTCCTTCCCATGGGTAAGATAATGTCCACTAAAGCACACTGGAAGAAAATATCAAAATATAGTCAGTCCTCAGTATCCATGGTTGCACATCACATTCTCAGATGTAACCAATATTAAATCGAAACTATATGAAAGAAAATTTCATTTGTACTGAACATGCACGGACTTTTAAAAAAATTCTTGGTCATTATTCTCTAAATACAGTGTAACAACAATTTACATAGAATTTACATTATATTAGGTATTATAGATAATCTAGAGAGGATTTAAATCATACAGGAGGATACACAGTTTATGTGTAAAAACTCTGCCATTTAATACAAGGAACTTGGCATTCCTGGATTTGGATGTCTGCAGGGGTCCTAGAACCAATTCCCCCATAAATACTGAGGGACCAGTGTGCTGAAATCATAAGCATTTTTTTTGTTACATTTTGAATAGAATTTATACTTTTCTTATATTATTCTTGTTTCATTGATTCTTTTTTCCTATTTGTTTACTTTTTATGTTATCCCTCTTTTTGACAAATCTTGGATCCCCTCCCCCTCCCCCCCCCCGAAAAAAAAAAAAAAAACTTCTCATGGAAGATAATTTTGTATACTGTAGTAAACAAACTGTATGGTATGACATTTTCCTGGGCTCTGCTCTGTCTATTCTCTCTGTAATTCAACCTCAGTGTTCATATAGGTTAAAACATCACCTACTACACAAGAGGACCAGCATTATCATTTATAAAGCAAAATACCTTGCACACATAAGATACCATCTTTCTCACTTGAAGTGAATCTAGAGAGAGGAAACAACTTTTCACTAAGAGACTCAATAATTCAAAAGCTAAAAGAAGATGCTATACAACTCTACTGTCCAAGAAATAAAGGAAGCAAAAGAAAGATACAATGAACCTAAAGGAAGTCAACTTTAGTGTTTGATAAGGGAGAACAAGTTAATTTGGGGTCAATTTCATAACAAATAAATAAAAGGCTGGTTTTCCAAAGCCCCCAAATTATACTATTTTAGGAGAACTAGGATCACATAATAAAAGCTGCATAAGATATAGCTAAAAGTTACCTCATTTTATTAGCATCTTTGTGATGTTTTTGTTTTGTATATATTTTCTACAACATTAATGATTTGTATTTCTGAAGTTCGTCTGGGGACTTGAGACGACTGGGAATTTTTGTGCAATGCATTTCATCCTTTGCAATTTAGGGACAGTTTGTTTAGTTATTTCAGTAACCACTTGCATACATTCCAAAGTTTTATGGAATTTATCTTTTAATAGGGCCATCTCAGAGGCCAGCAAGTACAACAGGAATATTTTATGTTGTTATGGTTCAGATATGAGGTATCCCCCAAAAACTCATGTGCAAGAAAATGTAAAAATCTTCATGCAATGATTAGATTATGAGAGGTATGATCTCATCAGTGGATTAACTCTAGGCAGGGAGGGAATTGTTGGAGGAAGTGGGTCACTGGAGTCATGCATTTGGGATTTATATTTTTGCCCCTAATGAACAGAGCTCTCTCTGCTTCTTTGTTGCCAATTCTTGAGCCACTTTCCTCTGCCAGGTCCTTCTACCATGATGTTCTGCCTCATGTTTGACCCAGAGCTATGGAGTCAGTTGACCATGGGCTGAACCTGTGAAACTGTGAGCCCAAATAAACTTTTCCTCCTCTAATTGTTCTTGTTGGGTGTTTTGGTCATAGCAATGCAAAATTTAACTAAAACACATATAATCCTTCTATATTCACTAATAGGTAAGAGACTGGATTTTTATAAAATCCTCAATTTCATTCTTTAGTTTGATTTTCCTACATTTCACTTTTGTATTAGAATATATGTATCACCATATTCACAATAGTGGTATTTTTAAGTCATTCCATAGCTCATAAGATCCAAATTTGGTGGCAAAACCATGTCTTTAAGATGTTTTTATTTTAAATCAATACGTCATTTGCAAAGTCCAAATGAGGGAGAAAATATCAATTTTTATATTATTACACAGTTTATATATCTCATAGTGAAATGAGTTTCTCAAAACTTGAAGTTTGGTATCTTTTAGAAAACGTTAACAAACAAAATTATTTAAATTTTCTATTGTTGGCATTATTGAAAATATATTACTTTTATTTTATTGCACTAGGTTTTGTTTCTTTTGTGGAATTTCTTTTTAAATGTATAATAATTTATTATAATAGTATCAAAATGGGCATACAATTTATCATTCAAGTTTAGATCTCTACACAACAGTCTTCACTGTTGACCCAACTGGGAACTATGTCTCAATTCCACACTGGAGATCTGTATTCTATATTCTAATTAACTGTTAAATTTTTAAAGAAATATTCCATGTGTGATTTATTCTGAAGAATATTTTGAAAAAATATATTTGCTTTTGACAAAGTTTGAAAGTAGCAACAATATGTAGCCTTTGGAACTTGGTTTCACACATCACTGTTACTAAGATTTATCCATAGTATTGTTCATAACTAACTTGTCTGTAACCGATTTACAGTGCTTTATTAGCTAAATATACCACAGCTAATTTATCCATCTCAACTCCATGCAAATTTGCCTTGTATTTTCAATACCAAGGCTATGAATAATTTTGTACATATCTAATACTAATGTCAAATCATTTCTAGATCATATTCCTAGAAGTGGTGGAGATTATGGGCAGTAGAGTATGCACACGATCAAATTTACAAGACCATATTAAATTGCTTTTCAAAATTATTCAGCCAGTCCAAATACATATTGGAGAGTTTGAGAACTCATATTGATCCATAGCATTGTCATCATTTTACATTCATTTTCACTGTTAATTGTGTATAAAATTATCTGGTTTTCATCTGGGTTTATGTTTCTTTAATTACTAATGAGGTTTATTATCTTTTATTTGATTATTTGCCATTATTGTTTCCTTAAGTATGGTGATTAATACATTCTTTTATCCTTTTTTTCTAAAGACTCTTTTTTTACATTGACTTATATATAGACTACTAATTTTGATCTTTGAACTTGTGACCAGACTGATCACTTTATTTGTGATATTCTGTGGTAAACATAAGTTTGTTGATTTTATATAGTGAATTCATCAATTCATCGATATTTTTATGGTTAAACTATTTTTTTAAAAATTCTACCCTGTACATTTGTAAAAAATCCAACTGTATTTCATCATATATTATTCTAAATGTGTTAATGCGTTCCATTCACATTTATGTCTATAGTTTTTCAGAAATTAACTTTTATGTATAATGATAACAGTTTATTTATTCATTTTTAATTTAGGAAAGCAATGCTTCAGCTCAGGTTATTGATTAGTTTTCCTTTTCCACAGTGATTTCCAATATCACATCAGTTAGATTTTAAATTTCCATTTGTGCTAAAGAACTCACAAAACTTGACACCAAAAACCCCCCCCCAAAACCCGATTAATAAATGGGCAAAGGAATTGAATAGGTACTTCACAGAAGAAGAAATACAATCAGTCAACAAATATTTTTAAAAATGTTCAACATCTCTAGCAGTTAGATACAAATTAAAACTGCACTGAGATTTCATCTCATTCCAGTCAGAATGGCAATTATTAAGAAATACAAGCAAGAATAAATGTTGCCAAGTGCTGTGACATGCATGGCAGTTAATTCAGGTAACCAAACCAGGGGGTGAGAAGATGAAGAAAAGACAAACAGACACATACATAGAGAAAAAGCCAAGTCCCAGTGGTTTACAAACAACACTGATAGGGAAGCAGTGATCACGAACAAGCTCAGCACACTTATTTATATAGGTTTAAACACCAAAAGGATTTTTCATGAGAAAATTCCTTCAAGATAAACAGGAATGAAGTTGAAGTTATAAACAGCCCAATTAGAATTATTAGCTTGTGCCCATAATCCTGTACCCACGGGCAGCTGGAGTTTGAATCCAAGGTGAAGAACTGACAAATCTGTGGTTCACAAGAAATTTCTCTTTGAACAAGGCATTACCACAGCAGCTAGACAGTCTCAAATCAATGTCTTTGCACAAGGAACATGATTTATTTGCCATTCCCAACCGGCAAGTATGTGGGCAAACAAGTACACTCATACAGTGCTAATGGGACTGCAAATTGGTGCAACTACTCTGGAAAGCAGTATGGAGATTCCTCAGAAAACTTGAAAGGGACCCATCATTTTACTCAGTTATCCCACTCCTTGGTTTATACCCCCAAAGACTTAAAATTAGCAGACTACAATGATTCAGTCATATAAATGTTTATAGCAGTTCAATTCACAGTAACTAAACTATGGAACCAGCCTATGTGCCCTTCAACAGATGAATGGATAATGAAAATGTGTTTATATACACAATGGAATATTACTTTGCCATAAATAGAAATAAAATTATAGCATTTGCCAGTAGATGGATGGAACTGGAGACTATCATGCTTGGTGAAATTAGTCAATCCCCAGAAACCAAAGATCAAATGTTCTCCAGAAGTGCTTTGGATAGGACAAAAGGGAATGAAGGGAAGGGAGGGTGAATGGAAATAGGAAAGACAGTAGAATGCATCAGACGCTACCTTCCTATGTGCATATATGATTACATGACCAATGTAACTCTACATCATGTAAAACTAGAAGAATGTGAAGTTATACTCCATGTATGTATAATATGTCAAAATATATTCTACTGACATGTATAACTAATAAAAACAAAAAAATTGTATAATGAACTCTTACTATCTCTCTACTATATTCTATTAGTTTTTCTATTACCAAGTCACTATTTACTGTAACTCTTAATCTAAAAAGTCTAGCCTGTCTTGAATCTTTCTTCTCTTCCTTCCTTCTCTTTACAAGGATTCTGGTTATTTGTGGACTTTTGTTCTTTCATGGAAATGTTAACATCAGATTGATAAGTTCATTGGAAATGCTGCTGAAACTTGGTTAAAATTGCCCTGAAATTATAAAATCTATTTGAAGATTAATTATATGTTTCAATATTGAGAACTTCTATCTATAAACTTGGTATTTGTCACCATTCACATGTCTCCCTTTTAAACTGTATAATTTTCTCCAGAAGGTTCTTGCATGTATTATTACATAGATTCATTAATGCTTCTTATTTTTTGATATTATAAATGATGTATTTTGTACATTTGCACAGCTTATTTATTTATCAACAAATTTTTTGAGTCCCTATTATGTCTGTTCTAGGTTCAAATGATACAGCAGTCAAAAAATAAGAAGAAAGAAAAAAATTCCTATAGCCTTTCCATCTAATCTAGTTGAAGGAGATGGACAATGGATAAAATAATGAAGAAATCTATACCACAAGAAAGAAAAAAAATCAGGGAAACAGAAGTGGTAGTGTTTGTGAATTTGATAGCAAATAGTAATTTAAACCAGGTAGTCAGAAAAATTCTTGTTGAGTATAAGACTTAAGTGATTTCCTGAAGATTGGAATTGTTTTCTGCTTTGCTATTATGTTGTTTGATGATACATAGAAATAGCAATTTATGTTTTATGTTCATATTATATTCAATTAGCTGTTAAATTTTTTAAAACTTCTTTACTGATTTTATCATTTATAGATCAGTACGGATTTGGTATGTAGACACTCTTAGATAAATACAGTCTGGGTCATTTGGTGACAGGGAAGTGTTCTGAAAACTTTGTCATGAGGTGTCATGGAGCAAGCATCATGGAATTCACTTAAACAACCTGACTGTGTGGCCTTCTCAGACCCAGGCCATACTCCAGAGCCTATTGTTCCCAGGTTACAACCTGTACGGCATGTCACTGGGCTAGATATTGTAGAAAATTGTGACAGAATGTTAGTGTGTATCTAGGCATACCTAGAGAATGTAGGACAAAATACAAAAAAGTGTATTAAGAATTGTAATGCAAAAGAGAGAGAGAGAGAGATAGAGAGAGAGAGAGAGAGAGAGAGTTCTCATATATAGTGGCATAATTTGGCGTGAACATACTTTATATACAGAATTATGAAAAATTGTGCTGTAAATGGATAATTATGAATGTAATGCATTCCATTATTGTCATGTATGTAAGAAATAAAGAAAAAAATTTATATAGATAAATGATACACCTGTAAAATGTACTTACCATGTGAAGATGGCTGGACTGTAAGTTTTTCCAGGTGAGTCAGTGAGTGAATGTGTCTATGTGAAGTCCTAGAACATGACTTTATAAATAATGTACACTTAGGCCAGGCTCACTTCAAAAATACTTTTCTTCAGTAATAAATTAATTCTAGCTTACTGTAACTTTTTTTTTATTTTCTAAACATTTTAAACTTTTTGGCTACTTTGCAAAACCACGGCTTAAAACATGAATACATTATAGAGATGTAAAAAAATGTTTTATTTCTTTATATCCTATTCTATAAAATTTTTGTATTTTTTTTACTAAAAATTGCTTTCTAACTTTTAAACTTTTTGTTATACTTGAACATGTATGAACACGTTAGGCCTGCACAGCGTCAGAATCATCAATATATCGATATCACCGTCTTCCACCTTCACATCTTGTCCTCAAGGGCAGGAACGTGCTTGAAGCTACCTTCTTCTAGAATACCTCCTGAAGGACCTGCCTGAGTCTGTCTGCAGTTTAATTTTTCAGTAAGTAAGAGTATACTCTAATGATATAAGTATAATACAGTAAATACACAAAACAGTAATATAGTTATTTATTATTATTATTATTGAGTATTATGTACTACAGTAATTTTTTGTGACACATTCTTATCTGACTGGCAGTACAGTGGGTTTGTTTGCACCTTTATCTCCACAAACGTGGGAAATTCATTTCAGTATAATGTTAAAACAGCAGCAACGAACTAGGTGATAGGAGCTTTATCAGTTGCGTTGTTATCTTCTTCGATCACCATTGTATATTCTTTCCATAGTTGATTGAAACATCGTTATGCACAATATAAAATGTGATCAAGAAACACATTTGTAGTTTTTATTTTCATTCTTCATGTCTTTTAATGTTCTCTTCTCACTTCACTGAGGTCTCGTGTACAATTCAAATACAGAAGATGATAAATCATATTTTTTACATGTTCTGATATTGAAATATTTTTGTGATTCTCCATTAAATGACATTTATTATGGATTTCTTGTAGATGTCTTTTATCAGATTTCAAAATTATTTCTTTCTTTTGTTTCATATTTTGTACATATTTCTTTATATGAACTGTATTCGATCTTTAAAATGTGTTATGTGCAAGTATTTAGATGGTCTTTTGAGTTTTCTCCTACAATCTGTCCTTGAGGTGGGTTGTACTTAGAGATGTTATAAACTAAAATACTCTGGTATAAACCCATTTCAGTTTAATGTACATCAGAGGTTTTTTTGCAAAGAAATTTTTTAAATTTTTTTTTCTTATGATGCTGGGATTAAATCCAGGGCTCCATGCATGTTAGGCAAATGCTCTGCCACTGATCTCTAGATCCAACCCTCTCTTTCTCTTTTGGTACCAGGATTTGAACTGAAAGTCTCTTAACCACTGAGCTACATCCCCAGCTATTTTTATTTATTTTTTAAAATTTGAGGCAGGATCTCACTAAGTTGCTTAAGGCCTTGCTGAATTGCTGAGACTGGCAACAAACTTGCAATCCTCCTGCCTCAGCCTCCCAAGTCTGAGATTATAGGTGTGTGCCATCTGTAAACTTTTTAAAATTGTTTTATATTATGGATAAATTAAGAGTGTTCTTTGCTGAAATCATTTCTGTTCTTTGAAACTTTGGAAGATCACATTTGTAAAACCTTAGCAACATGGGGCTTACTTTGTAGTAGAATTTTTACCTAATAAAGACATTCATTACTGTTTGTAGAACTGTTTAAGCTTTACATCTGGGGGGTTAGTTTTAATAATTTAATTCCATTTCAAATTACAGTACCCGAATTCAAATCACCATCAGCATAATTCCACACAATAGTACTTAAATTTATCTATTTCTTTATTCATAATTTCTTCTCGTATCTTTGGTCTTCATTCTGATGCCATTTTGAATCTCCCTGAAATGCAGTCTTTAGAAATTTCCTAGAAAAAGTCTGTCAATGAAAAAAGTCTTTTCATTTTTAAGAACAAATTAAGACTCACCACTGAAAACACATCTG
Organism: Callospermophilus lateralis; assembly: GCF_048772815.1. Taxonomy (NCBI): domain Eukaryota; kingdom Metazoa; phylum Chordata; class Mammalia; order Rodentia; family Sciuridae; genus Callospermophilus; species Callospermophilus lateralis. The sequence continues at coordinate 38,568,456 of NC_135307.1, read as the reverse complement.
TGATCAAGCATCTCTAGCCCCTCTAACTAGACCAATTCTGCTATAATTCTACTCATTACTATCACAATTTAGACAGTATTACTGTAGTATCATTTTTGTCTTTTTATCTTTGCTTTTGGGCATGTTATTAATCTAACTGTTCTCTTTTGTAGATTATTTGAGTCTCTTAATTCTCTTAAGATCTCTGTGTTTTCAGTTTTACGACAATGTGGGGATTTATTTTTTCTAGATCATCCTCATTGGTAAATGCTGTCCTTTCTGTTTGTTTCAATAATGTTTCTCTGATAAACTCTACAAATATTGTACTGTATAATTTACAAAGATAGAAGAAAGGATTTTGAAAATTTTCAGTGAAAAAATGATCAATGTTTGACTAGTTAGGCATGCTTACCTCATTTAAGCATTACAGAAGGTATCAAAACATCACATGGTACCCCATAAGCATGGACAAATTTTATTTTTTATGTGTCTGTTGAAAAATAATCTAAAAATTAGAAAATATAAAACATAAATACTAGTAGTCATTCTGTTTCATGCAGTGAATCAGATCTCTATATCTGGGAATCTGATTATGTAGAACTTTCTCATTCTGTACTTTGTGTTTTTTGACTTCTATTTTGTCTCCCTCTGTTTTACTTTCTGTTATTTTTGTCTATTTACCATGTCACTAATTACAGCTGTGTCTAATTTGTTTGCTAGTCCATGCAGACTTTTTTGTTTTCAAGTATTTGTCATTTCCAAAAGCTCTATTTTTAAGCAGAAACTGGCAATTTTTGATAATCCTTCTTACTCTGTACTCCCAACCCACAACACAGAGGGCCCAACAGCCCGTCTTTTCTTTTCTCCTTTTCAATCTATATATTATTTCTTTAAATAGTTTACAAATAGGGACTATATATCTCACATCTGACAACTCTGGATTCTGAATAATTTCCTTATGATTAGTAAACTCAGTAATTTATTAAGAACAATTTTTTTTAAGGGGGGGGGGAGAGAGAGAATTTTACTATTTATTTTTTTAGCTTTTGGCGGACACAACATCTTTGTTTGTATGTGGTGCTGAGGCTGGATCCCGGGCCGCACGCATGCCAGGCGAGCGCGCTACCTCTTGAGCCACATCCTCAGCCCAAGAACAATTTGTTTTAATTTTCTAAACTCAGATTACACTTTAGCAGGAGGAGCCTTTCGGGTAATGGATTTACTTTTGGATATCTTTTTGTTTTTCTACTGGTCCTTTAAGACTGTGCCACTTGCTGAGAACAGTGGAGCATACCTCTAATTCCAGTGACACAGGAGGCTAAGGCAGGGTGATGCCAATTTGAGGCCAGCTTCAGCAAATTAGCAAGGCCCTAAGCAATTTAGTGAGATTCTGTCACACACACACACACACACACACACACACACACACACAAAAGGTTTGGGGATGTGGCTCAGTGGTAAAGTGTCTCTGGGTTCATTTTCTAGCACCCCCTCAAAACCAAACATACAAAACCAAAAAAGACTGTACCACTTCAATATAGGTAATATTCATGGTAAATTAGTTATAAATTATGAAATCTGTATCTGATATAAAAAAATTGCATCACATTTAACCAACTGGATATTATATCAATCAATATTTATTATTTTGATTAAGTCAAAATAATAAAAAGCTATCAGAAATATAGGCATTAACTATTTGTTAATATTTTCTATAACTATGGAAAATCTTTTTTTTAACTTAACAAGCTGATTTTGAAGATTCGTTTGCATTCTAACATAAGCATTTAAATACATACAAACTGATAATAAGTTGTTACAAACATATTTATTAGTTTCCCTTTTCATTAATAGTATCTATTATTGAGAAAATTTCTTTTGTGGGAACAGAATAACTTGGAAATGAACACAAAATCCATTTAAAAACTGATTTAAATTTTTTATTTACTTTTCTTTGACTAAGAAAAATTTTTGTTCAGTTTTTTCTTTATGGCTTTCATTATCTAGTTTTATTTAAGGGAAACTTAAATATTCATGGATATTACATATGTGACAAATGTAGAAGAATTACACCCAGAGATAAGTCATTTGTGAAAACAATTGTTTATAAAAAAAACCAAAAACCACTCTATATCAACAAATGACCATTTTAAATATAATTGTAATTATTTAATCTTATGTAAATGATTTATAGTGTGGCAAGTTTTCTCCTTCCATGCTCAGATATGATAATCCTATGCATGTGATCAAAATGTAATTAAAGCTTAATAGCAATAGAAATGACTATTGAGGAATCTTTCATTAGTCCTTGGACATGAGATATTTCTAAAAAGAATAATCTTAGAAATATCCTGTGTTTTTCTGAAAAATAATCAACCATCTAAAAAATTTCTATGTCAATGAATTCCTATGATTCATATTACCAATTTCTTCTTAGAGTGTATTCAGGCTTTAAGACAGAATTTGGACATCTTGCATACAAGAACTAATAACAATTATATGTGGCATGTCACTTTAAGAACTCACTCTAAAAGATGGCAGTGTTCTGTTGTTGCCACTGTGCTATGTTCTCCAAAGCCAGACAGACAGATGGGCTTTCATTATTTTCTTGACTTTTTGTATTTGTTGATAATTATTGTAATTAATTTTTAATCTGAGAATTTGTAAAGCAATACTTGGGGATTTAACAAACCAAACTTGTATTAATGAAGCACACACTGTCCAAATACTCTTCCTATATCAAACTTCACTAAGCAGTAATGACTCTTTCCTTGTTAAGGGCTAATCACAAAGCTGTTGGCAAAGGAAGATTGAGAGTGACTGGCAACAACATGCATGCTGTCAGGAGTGGTGGGGTTCAACCAGTGAGGTCAAAACAACTTTTGTAAGTTCCTTTTCTTGAGACAGAAATGCTATTGATTAGCACATAGCTACTAAATAACTGGAGTCCTGCCAGGTGTAGTGGTGCAGACTTGTAATCCCAGAACTAGGAAGGCTGAAGCAGGAGGACTGCAAGTTCGATGTCACCCTTGGCTATTTAGCAAGGCCCTAAGGAATTTAGGGAGACAATGTCTCAAAATAGAACATTTAAAGGGCTGAGGATGTGACTCAGTGATTAAGTGTCCCTGGGCTCAATCCTTAGTACCAAAATAAATAAAAATAACAAAAACAAACTTGGAGTCCTAATTCCAGCTGTGAAATTACAAAATCATTAAGAAAAACGTAAGAAATTAAAAAATTTCACAAAGCCAGATGATTTCTATCCTTATTTTCACGCATTTTAGTTATAACTTTTGTGCCTATTTCCATATACTCAGACGGTACAGTCTGACCTCTCTTTTCCCGTACAAGAGAGAAATTTTAGTAACTTTTCTAAAATCATGGATAATCAGTGTTAAAAACTTGGACTCATCCATTGTATTCCCTAAACTCATAATTCATGATCCAGTTCCTCTAGAGAGAATTTCTATGTTAATTAGAAAAACAATAGTAAAAGATACTACTCATTGATAGCTAGTGTCCAACACTTCATTAAAGGGTGCCCCAAATGACTTTAATCCTCACAACATTCTTAACATACCTTTACAAAATCTCTATTTTACAAAGGAGAACACCAAGATGTAGAAATCACTGGTCCAAACCTCACATAACAAGAATATGTCAGAAACAGAACTAAGACCTCAGGGTATGGAATGTATACCAGCCCTACTTTTCTCAGAGCCTTTGTGTGCACGTGGCTTAACATGTAGTGTGTTCAGAAATGTGATATATTCTCCATGAAGTATGAAATGCACATGCTCTCCACCCTATGGATTCACAATAAATTAACGTTTGCATAAACTGTAAGATGCAATCTGGGGGCGGGGGAAAGGAGGCCTGTTGTGTGACAGATAGAGTAATGTGAGTTGATTTCAGTTGTTTTCCTAAGCCTCGAGGAGAGCTTTGGAAAATGGAATAGATATGATTTGTCAGATGGACAATGAGAGATCCAAGGGGTAAAGAGAAACCATTCACCCTCGCCACCTTTTTATTTCCTTTCTCTTATTCCTGTCAAAGAATGGCTCTACTTCATGCCCAGAATAGCTTTCTAATCCTTGTCTGCAAAGCCACATGTATTCCCTTATCAAAAACTTGACTCCACGCCAGCCTCTCTGAGGAGTCCTATCCCGATGATAGGCTGGATAAATGCATCCTCTGCCGCTTCTCTGACAACAGCATTCCCCAAACACCTTCCTTTAAGAATTTTAAACATTTTCCTCAAAAACAAAAAGAAAGAAATTATATCTGATTTGTCATCTTGTTTTGTGCGGTGTAAATTCAGACACTTCTTTGTCTGTTTTGTACTACAGGAAGGTCAAGAAGTATTTAGTGCATTAAATGGTCAATTTCACTGGTGGAATATAGTGTGGAACATTTAAAAATGGCTTATAAAAGGAATTTGTTGAGTTCTAAAAAAATAATCAGGTAATTCCTCTATTGATAATTATGACGCGTATGTTAGCCATAGTGTGCCACAGAACTGGGCCATCACAACAAGGGAAACAAGATTTTACTAGAGAAGTCTCCAAGGGGAGATAGAATGAATCTCAAGCCATCACAACAAAGACATGGAGGAGAACAAGAAGTTTCTAGGTGGGAGATGATGCAGTTTAACAGAGGGAATCACCACTCCTTTACTGCAAATTACTTTAGATAGCCACCTTTTGTTCTGTGATGAGGAATCTCAGGTGTGACAGAGAAGGAATCTGAAAAGAATGGAGCAGTTATGGAGTCCCTACCTGTGTCTGGGCTCCCAGAGCTGTGCACAGTGGAGCAAGCAGGAATACCAGGTAGTGCTAAGTGACAGTAGCTTGAGTATTAGGGGGCAGGCTGGGCTATTGGCCTAAATGTTTATATCCATCCCCCAATATTCACAGATAGGAATCTAATCTCCAGTGCCATAGTATAGGCAGCATGGCCTTCAGAGAGTGATTAGACCATAAGGGCTCTGCCTCATGAAATTAGTGCCCTTATAAAACACACCCAAGGGGACTTATTCACCCTTCTTCCCTGTGAGGATGTGGCAAGAAGGCACCACTTATGAGAAGCAGTACCTCACCTGATACTAGATCTACAAGGTACCTCAATCTTGGCTTTTCAGCCTCCAGAACCATGAGAAATAAGTTTCTATTATTTATAAGTTACCTAGGCTAACGTATTTTTGTGTAGACTTAGCCAGGCAGATTAAGACAGACTGAAAGTTGACCATCAGAGGAAAAGAAACTATTCAAAACTGAAAAACCAGCCCTATTTTATCACCAGACAATTCATTAACATTCCTAGGTACTACTTTCTGACAACTGAACTTCTTTTTCTTTTTTTTTTTTAAGAGAGAGGAGAGAGAGAAAAAGAGAGAGAGAATTTTAATATTTATTTTTTAGTTCTTGGCAGACACAACATCTTTGTTTTGCATGTGGTGCTGAGGATGGAACCCGGGCCACAGGCAATGCCAGGCAATCGCGCTACCGCTTGAGCCACATCCCCAGCCCTGAACTTCTTAACATAACCTTATGTTATGAAAGTTTGTACATGTGTAATATACTGAACGTGGGAGTGGGAAAACTATTACAGCTTTTCAAATTATAGAAATTCTCAAGAATGCGATAAAACAAAGGAAACTCATGAGAAAAACATTTTGTTCTCTTTATTGCTGTGATAGCTAAAAAGTTACAGACATGGCCTAAAAATATTAACCTTTTCACAAATTGTTATTTTTTTTTTTTAAAATACCTGCATCAGGCACACAGGCATTGATCTCAGCAGCTTTGGGAATCTGCCCTGTTGGTCAGTCAGAGGCCGACTCTATCCATCACTGCTACAGAAGGACCGCATTATCTTGTGGAATCCTTCAAAGGGTGACAAGTTCACTCCTGCCTATTGGTGGCAGAGTGTGTTGCATTTGTTTGGCAATTGACTGTGACTCCCCACCAAGTCTGAAGGTGCATGTTAGCTCACCTAACAGTGTGCACACAAAGAAAGATCAAGTTGGCCTTCCCCTCTCTTTGGAGCTTCATGCTCACTGATCTCAGCAGAGTGTCACTGTCCTCTCTATGACAGCCACTCGTTTCCCAGGCCTGCTGGGCTCCCAGACTGCCTTCCTATTGTATGTGTATACAGACTGATTATAAGTTCACCACTTCCTTCCACCCTTTTGTACAGGGTATTATCTATGACAGATGAGTGCAATAAAATGAGTCATTTTTTCCCCCTCTCTTGCAGGCAGCACAGTGAGTTCTAACCAACAAAGGCACATTGAGGTAAATCTTTAACAGTGTCACCACATTGACTTTCATCATTTTCACCTTTCCTTTCACTGATTTTTATCCCTGGAGTTGTAAAACATAGTTTCACATTGTGACCGTCCTCCAGTCCTCAGTAGAATTAGTTACCCTGACAAGAACATGTTCTTTTTCATAGACACTCCATCACAGCTCAGCCTTAGTTGCCTCTCTCCACAAATTCTATTTTATAGATAAAAGTTCAGAGTTTCAAAAGATGAGTAACTTTCAAAAGAGTCAAGCTTTCATTTTTGAAAGATAATACAGTACTAGAAAACTATTGAAAAAATGTGATGAAATATTTAATGGGAAGGGAAAATGTTTTCTACATGTTGAAAATCCATATATATGTGATTTTATAAAATTTGTATGTATACTACTTATATAATATATGTTGTTGCTTGCTTTTCTTTGATTTACTTATGAATACATTGGATCTTATAATAAGATTTAAAAATCTGTTAAGACAAAAAGGAAAACAAATAGAGCATAGGAAATAACAAATACTATATGGTTCTTATTTTAAATTGTTTATCTTACAGAAATGAAAGCCAATTGGAAAATAAAAGATTTCTAACAAGTTTGTCATGTTTATTTAGTGTTTCCTTTAGTTTGGGCTACTGTAACAAAATATGATAAACTGGGTATCCTATAAACAACAAAAATTTATTTTCACAGTTCTGGTGGCTAGGAAACCCAAGACCGAGGTACCAGCCGATTCAGGGTCTGGCAAGATCCTACTTCCTTGTTCATAGGTGGTATCCTTTCTTGTATATCATATGGTAGAAAGAGTGACCTAGATTTTTGGGGAGATTCCTCTACAAGAATTAATTCCAGCTATAAACGCTCTTGTGTTCATGAGCTAATTGCCACCCCAAAATCCCACTCTTAATCTATCACTTTGAGATTAGGATTTCAACATTTATCTTTGGGGGGAGAAGCATTCAGAGCACTTGTTTATTACAAAAAAAGAAAAGATACTTCAGAGGGTAACAGGCATGCAAGAAACCACTACTCTAATATCATAGCGGTTTCTATTTTCCTTATGTTGCTGTTCATTTGAAGGCAAATGGGATTACTCTGTAGAACTGGCACTTTTCAAAGCACCTCTATAGAAGAAACATGAAAAGATTCACTTAAAAAGATAGAAACCCAGATCCCAAAAGCTATTTTTAAAAATTTAATCATTTAAACTATATCTATTATTTTCTTTGCAAATTGGAATTGTTCTTAAGAACAATTATAATGTCTGCCTCTTTGGATTATTGTTTCTTTCATTCAGTTAACTACCAGTAAAATGATCCCCACTTTGCTGTTCTGATTAAATAATATTTCTCTTACACTTGACCAGGAATCTCTATAAGAGAACTAGAGAAGGAAGATGGATGCAAGCAGGGCAAACTGGGAGGTGATTCTTCTTCTTCTCCTTCTCTCTCTTTCTCTCTCCTTCCTCCTCCTTCACCTTTTTCTCCTCCTCCTCCTTCTTTAGACAAAGAAACAACACAAGATAATATGGAATATGGGAAAAAATATTATTTCAGAGGAAAAATTATTATCTTAGAAGCCCATATAGGGGAACACTCACATGATTTATCTGTGCAAAACTCAAAAGTAAAATTTGGGCTATCTGTGGGACTTACTTCAAAGTTACCAGAGCTTAAAACTAGTTTATGATTCCGGGTATCTTGAACTTAAGAACAAATAAATTTGTACTCAAATCACTAAAAATTGCAACGTTGGTGTTAGGACTAGAAGGATATTTTTGTCCTTGAAAAATATATCAATAACATGTGTCCTTGATAAATAGTCTTGTTCATCAGACTTAGGAGGAGAAGGCTCTCAGATCTAGTCTGTATAGAAAATTCAGACTTTAAAATATTTGTGAGATAGATGATCTACATTAATAAACTGCAATTATCATGAATTGAAATTAGTAAGGTTAACAGATTTAGGAAATAATTTGAATTTTCAATAAAAAAAAACTTTCTAGTAATCCTATATATCCCATGCAATATGTGGAATATAGTTATAGTACTTTATTATTTATCAGAAATGCAAATTTAACTGTGTTTCTTATATTTTATCTGGTGAACCTAGAAATTATGAAAAATATTAGGGAAATATTAGGCATAGAGATTATTATTATTCCTTAAGAAAGGGCAAGGATGGGAAGAAGAAATAAAGAGAGGAGGAGGAAAAGGAAGAAGAGAAAGAAAAAAGAAGGAAAGGAAATAAAATGGAAAACTGTGGAAGTTCCAAGGAAAGGTGTATTCCAACTTTTCCAAGAATTTATAAAAAAAGAATAATCAGAAAGATGAATATTGGATTATTTTTCATAATTGCTTTAAGAATAGGATTAAACATTCTATTCAAGTGTTATATTGAAAATAGTATTTAGAATGTTATATTTTGGATTCTATTTTTGTTTTATTTGTTTTCTATCCTAAAATATTTTAATTATTTAGAAAAATACATAGAACACGGTAATACGTGCACATGTATCTCTTTGCAGATTCAACAAATTGTCAACCATTTCCTGAGTTACTTCTAATTATTATTTTTTTAAAATTAAGATTAAAACTCATTGAAGTCCCTTGTTTTCTTCAGTCTTGCACCCTCCTTTCTTCCCCAGATGTATCAGTACTGACATGATATATATTCTTCCCTACATTTACTATGTAGTATTGAGTTACACTTATATTTTGTATATGCATATATATATGTATCCATATATGGATAAATAAGATATTTCATTTGGTTTTGTTACCTACACTTAAGAATCTTTTATAAAAATTGCCCTTCTTCAGCTTGCATTGATAAAAATTATCTTCTTTACATGTACACATGTTGACACATCTAAATTTGGTTATTTATTTATTTAAACTGCTCTGTAGTATGAGTATGCTACAATTTTATCTTTTCTTTTAGTGATAGCTGTTTAAGCTCCTTTCTGTTTTTCACTGTTGTAAAGAATCCCACAGTGAATATCTTCACACTATGTCTCTAGGTACATATCTAAGGATCCCCTTGGGTATATTCCTGAAAATAGAATTGCTAGGTTATAGGTTATGTGCCTCTTCAGTTTTGCTTTTGAAAATGGTTTGTTAACAAATTTATTGTCCCACCAATAATGTATGAGATTTCTCATTTATTTACACCATCAACACCTGAATTTTCAGAGTTTACATGTGCCAACCTCATGAGTACTGTATATTTGCATTTTCTGATTATTAGTTGAGGTCAAAGGTATTTTTATACATCTATTTGCCTTTCTTATTTACTCTTCAATATGTTATTTGCTTCACTGTTTGAATTACCCCTCTATGTGCTAATACCACACTTAATTAATTATTTTACTCTTTTTTTTTTTTTTTTTTGTACTGAGGATTGAACCCAAGGGCACCTAACCATTTAACCACATCCTCAGCTCTATCTATCTATCTATCTATCTATCTATCTATCTATCTATCTATCTATCTAAACTGAGTCTCACTAAATTGCTGAAATTGGCCTCAAGTGCAATCCTTCTTTCTCAGCCCCCTGAATCATTAGCATTATAGGCACATTTTGGTTGCTATTGTTAAATTTATAGGAAGCCTTTAGTTTGGACTGAGCTCCTGCAGGGGGCCCAACAGGTTAAACCAAAATGGAGCTATCCATGCTAAAGTCTCAGGTCACAAAGACAAAACTAATTGTGTATCTGATCTTCTAAGAAGTCAGGGAAATGTAAGATAATATCCCAAACCCCAGACAGTCATAGTTCCCTCTGTTTGAAACTTTACAAGAAGAGTAACTTTGTAACTTTTCAGCTGCTCTCTACCTCTAAAACCAACCTCTGCTCCGTTCATTTGAACACACTCTATTTTATGGATTGAAATATTACACAAGTCTCAACTCTCACAAAAACCATTTAAGATCTTTAAGCTGGGGGTAAAAATGGGAGTTCATATCCCACTTGAATCAAAGTGTGAAATATGATATATCAAGAACTAGGTAATGTTTTGAACAACCAACAATAAAAATTAATAATAAAAAAAAAATCTTTAAGCTGTATTTGTTATTAATTTTTCTTTTGACACTGTCTTAGGTCCAGTTCCTTAGAAGCAGAGAATGAAATGAGGATTCTTGCTCAAGGAATTTATTAAGGGCACACTTTCAGGAGAAACCTGTGAGGTAGTGAGGAAAACAGAAAAGGAAGAAGCTCAGTAAGAATGTGCTTTTGGACAGGCCTGTCTCCCCACATTCCTCAAAGAACTCTTCATCATCAGTTGCAAGGTAGGTTCTGTCAGCCTGGAGCACAGGAGTGGAACTTCCCCTTCTCTGCAAGAGAAGGTGTTGCTCCAGGCTGCCTGGAGCATTGATGAAATTTCCACACACCTCCTTTCAGGGCAGCTCAGTTGCCCCAGGGCAATCCTGCAGAAAACTTCTCTAATCAACAGTGAGTTTCAGTAACCACAGTTGCAAGTAAAAACCATCTCTGAGAATTTGAAAAGGACAACAGTGGAGTTTTCTACAATTACTATAATTACATAACAAATTCTTAACTTGTAGGGTCTTCTCCTTCTTTTCCCTCCTTAAACTGAATTTGATTACTCTTGGACCTTCACTCTTCCATAAGAATTTTAGGGTAAGTTTATTGCCTTCTATAAAACAATTGCATCTATACATTTATGTTTTTGTTCAACAATGAAATGCACTAATTTATTATGCTTGAATGTTTTATGCTTATTTTGTTAGATTTATTTCCAAGTCCCTGAAGTCCGTACTATTAATATGAGTAAGCTCTGTATTTACATGCAATTTCTAATTGGTGGTTGCTGTTATGTAGAAATGGTCTCTCAATATACAGAATCCTTCAATTTTGATCAACTCGTATTAGTTCTAATATATTGTGTACAAATTATTTTTCTGTCATTTAAAGTTTAATTTCTCCCTACTTCTTTTCTTCAAAACCTTGCATTGGATAGTACTTCTAGAAAATGTTGGAGTAGGTCAGGTTATAACTCTCTTGACTTTAAAGGGAATATTTGTGATGCTTTACCTTTAAACTATTTATCAGAATGAGACCATTGCATGTGAACAGTATTTTGCCTCAAGTGTTTCGTTGTTGCTATTGTTTTTAACAAGGAATTATTGCATTTTTTTCAATTCTATCTTCTGCATATACTGAGATGATCAAATAGCTTTTCTACTTTCATCATGTAATGAATTACATTAATACATTTTCTAATGTCAATCCAGTCCTATATTCCTGGGATAAAACTTAATTGATCACAAAATATGATTTATTTGTTTACTGCTGAATTTTATAATTACTTGTTCAAAAGTTTGGAGTCATGTTTATAAGTGACGTTTGAATAAAATTTCTTTTTCACGCTGCTTTCTGTTTGATGTTAAGAGTTTTCTGATTACATATGAAAGAGAGGGCTTTTTATTTTTTCTCTTGATTCTTTGAGTATTATGTATAAAATAGAGATGGTCTCTATTAGGTTTGCAAATGTTTCTTATGTGCCTGACAAGAATAAATATTTGCTATTTATTTTAAAAGATTGTTAATTATTACATTCAAATTTTTTATGTCCTTGATGTTTTTTTTTCTCTGCTTAATCACTTGGTTTCTGAGAGAATCATGATGCTATCTCAAAATAGCCCATATTTTAAATTGCTTTTAAATTCTGCCAATGTTTTATATATTTGTAATTATTGTGTAAGATACATTCAATTCAGATTGATAAATATTTCTGGCATACTGTTTCTTTTATTATTAAGTAGTGATACCATAAGATCCAAGAATAATTTTTTTTAATTTTAAAACCCATTTTTCTACAATATTAAAAGCCCCACATCATCTTTCTCCTGAATACTATTCCCCTAGTGTGTGCATATGTACACACACACATAGATGCACACACATATCTGTACCTTTGTTCTTTCCTCTCTGTGCCTTTTGTCATTCAATTGATGTATCTATTATAAAACTAATACATCTTAATATTATTATTATTTTTATTCAAGATGAGAACCTCTGTTAGCAGTCAAGCTTAATCCATTAATATTTATTGTGCTTACAGATGTTCTGAAAATATTTCTACCATTATACTTGTTTTATGATTTTTGTATTATGCTTTTCATTCATTTTTACTTTTCATCCTTCTCTCCTCCCTTATGTTTAATATGATTTCTTTATGCCTCATTTTCCTCTATTGTTTTAGAAATTAAATCGTATGCTTCCATGCTTCTATATTTTTGTAGTTTTAAACATTTTTATTTGTTTATTTTTAATCCGACAAATAGCATTGTATGTTTTTTATCTTGTACAACAAGATGTGAAGAAGTATATTAAAAGTTTATTTTCTCTCTTTCATCCTTATTACATGGAGTCCCTTCTTTGGTTTAGAGATCACATTATGCCATTCTTTCTGAAGAGAAGAAGTAGAAAAAAGTTAAGAGGAAGAAATGAGTTTACTTGCCATTTTTAAAAAATATATAATTAACTGTTGTCAACCATAGTTATCCTACTATTCCATAGAACACTAGAAGCTATTTATTTATTTATTTATTTAAACATAGGAGTTTTTTTTTTTTTTTTTCCCCAACACAATGCCTTTATTTTATGTGGTGCTGAGGATCGAACCCGAGTCCCGCCTGTGCTAGGGGAGCACTTTACTGCTAAGCCACAATCCAAGTCCCTACTTGCCATTAAGAAGACTTCTAAGACATCCAACAATAAATAAATTCCCCAAATTTATCATGTGTTATTAGGTGATACGTTACAAATGTTAAGTATGAATGATAACTTATTTAACTACAGGGTAATCAGGTGATACTATATTAATTGGGCACATTTCCAGTCCAATAACAGGCATTTTCTTAAAGGATGTCTATTGGGTAGACACCAAACAGCCTCCACCCAAATGAATGGAACAGCTATAATATCTGTGGATCTCATATTCATGTGCTGCTAGTAATCTGCAATCTTCATTTGTTGTAAGTGACATTTTCTTCACATAATTCAGTGCGATTTGTAACCCTGCGTTGGCCATCCAAGCTGGCAGGTGGGAATTTTCTAATTGTCTTTTCCACAGACGTAGTAATTCTTTAATGCTTTATTCTATATATAGGGGATTCACTAAAAGACCTGACTTCCTTTAAGTTATGCCGGTTTGCTTTTAGTTAATTATATATATAAAAAAAGCTATATTTAGGATCTTATGGGGTTTGTTTGTTTTGTTTTGTTTTGTTTTGGTTTTCGTTTGTTTTTTATGGCAGGGGATCAAACACAGGGCATGCTAAGTAAGTGGTCTACCACTGAGCTAATACACCAGTCCCCAGATCTTGTGTTTTAGCCAGTTTTCTCATTTATTTGTAGTGAGAGGAGAGGCTGTCCGTACCAGCAAAAATTTAGTCAAATTCAAAAGTAAACTTTTACCTTAGGGCACTTGTTTTCCTGCATCAAATCTATGTAGGAAGCTGGTTCTAGATAAATAAGCTATCTAAGTGATAATGATACCCCAGAGCCAGCACAAAACACATTTGATAAAAAAAAAAAACAAAACTGCTTCTTTACAAATAAATTAATGTAAGCTAAAACAAAACAAAACAAAACAAAACAAACAAAAACAATATATCTTTCTAGCTGACAACAATGTGTAGAAATGGGGAAAAGAAAGGATGATGGGTAAATTGGCAATAATTATAGAATCAAAATAATCTTTCTAAACTTGACAAAAGAATTGAATAATAAAAATTAGTGGAACTCATATCAAATTATACTTATATAGAAGGTAAGAAAGTATTCATTGCAAAACATTAAAGGATAAAGACATTCTTGTTCTTCCATTAATTTGAATCACTTTAGAAAAGCCACTATTTTTTTCCAATGCCATTTTCCTAATTTATAAGACAGAAAAATCATTAATTTTTATTTATTTTAGTTTTATTTTTTAAACTTAAAGTTTACTGTAACATATCCAGTATGACTGTGGAGATATTGTGCAGAAGGCAGCCATTTGAGGAAGACAGGATAACCTCCTACTATTTCCACAAGAATTTTCCATTAAAACAACACTTCTTTAAAAAAAATTAGTTGTAAATGGACACAATACTTTTATTTTGCATATTTATTTTTATATGCAACTGAGGCTTGAACCCAGTGCTAGGCAAATATGTGCTAGGCAAACACTCTACCACTGAGCTACAACCCAACCCTAAACAATGCTTCTGATTCCCTCTAGCATTCAGGCTCTAGACACAAAATATAGGTGATCCCTAAAGGAATTAAATAAAATGATCTCTAGCAGAAAATCCTGGTATGCAATATTTGCTGTTTAGATTTTATAGGATCTTATATTCAGTACATACCCTTAATTTTAGAAGACATTAATAATTATGTTTAATGGTTTCGTGAACATTGCTGGCTTCATCAATAGTTAATCACTCAGGGACCCCTATTAAAGAATCCAAAGTGTTGATTTGTACATATCTCCCAAGAAGTAGAGATAATCATATCAAGTTGTATGTATCAAGACATACAACTAAGCACCATGTTTTACACTTCTCTATCAGACATGTCTTGGATTATCATTCTTACCCAGGTTCCCAGCAAACAGAAATCCTTCTACAATAAGATCTTTCAGAAACTGGGAAGAAATATCTAATAGAAAATTAAAAGTAGCTTGCCTGGCATGGTAGCGCTTACTTGCAATCTCAATTCCTGGAGATACTAGGGCAGGAGGACCACAAGTTTAAGGCCAAACTCTGAAACTTAGTGAGACTGTCTCAAAATTAAAAATTAGAAAAGAACAGGGATATAGCTCAGTGGTAGAGTACCCCTGGGTTCAATCCCCCATAGGTCAGGGATATAGATTAATGTAGAGATTATTATCTGAAAAAGAAGTTTTCCTAGTAGGACACTTGCAGATTAAATAAATATGTCAATAAGATAATCAAGGATAAAGTTCTTTCCAACATGATCGAGTATCCCTTTAGTCCTTAGACTTGTTCCTCTAGGGACATAGATCTTGAAGTTCTGGAAAATTTCTATTGAAAGAACAGAGAGAGAATTATTTCTTAGGATTTCTTTGCTTTGCAGCAGTAGAAAATTTTCCCCATAATTTGCTCAATAGATTTTCATTTATCTCATTGGGCAGATGTGGAACACATGCCTAAAACACCTACTGGCAAAATACTGTGTTTGATTTAGCTCAGCCACGATTCACTGTCTTGGATACACTGGTTCTGTTAGCAAGGAAATGGCTTCAAAGAAGGCCATTAAATAACTACCAAAGCCATACACCTAGAGCTCTGTGAAGTATCGCTAGTTCTGGCCTATGTATACTTCTGACCAAATGAAGTATAAACACTTACCTTGAAGTGGTCCATATATAGATTCTAAAGCATCAAACAATAATCAAAAATAAAAATCCCTGAACTAGCCAAAACCCTCTTTCAGAAATTGGAAAGAAACATCAAGAATTACCTTATCATAAATTTGATAGCATGTGGAATTAATGGGCATGTATGAAACACCTGAGATAAACAGTGAAGCAGGAAAGTGAGCATATCAATTCTAGCTGAACTCTACTGCTATTTTGAAACTCACTTCCTGAAATGTGATTACTCAGCATTTCTTCCCTTTCCATGAGAAATCTTGTGTATATTGTTATAATAACTTCCTTTCCTCTGATACCTACATCCATGCACACATCTCTGCTGCCTCTCTCTTGGAGCTGGTTTTGAATCATGGTTCCATTTCTTCCAATGTGTTCTCTTTTCCTATAACAGAAATAGGTACCATATACTTTGCACAGAGAATGAAGGATATTGAGGACTGATTATCAGATGGATGTGAATGAGACTGCATTCCATATTCCAGGATGGGAAACTAACAATCCATGAAATGCAGAGGTAAAGCTGCTCATTAGGCAAATTATGGGAATGGGAGGTAGGAGTGGAAAATCTTTAGTTCTAGAATGCCTGGTTTATGTACATCAAAAAAACAAAGCCATTGTGTAACCATGATGCAGGAAGTCTTTTCTCTGAAGCTAGCATGCTGAAACCACTTAAAGATAAGGTCAGAAGATGATGTTAAATTGGAACATCAATTTTCAGTGCCAGGCTTCTGTGATAAAAGTATAAACAGACTAACAGAGATTCTGACAGTTAAAATATAAAGATTTGAGAGGAATCAGATATGCCAGATGAGTTGAAACATTGTTTGATTTTGCCATGTTTCATTCAGTCTCTTCTTCTTTTGTTAATAGGAACTTGATTTTCTATTAGATGAGATAATCAGTAAGATGTTTTGCATTTCCTTAGTCAAGGTTGTACGTGTGACCCAAATTAAGCCAATCGGACTCTCTGTCTTGGCTTTATTTCTTAAATAGAATGACAATAGCTAGGAAAAATGTCAGGGTGGATGAATCCCAGTATTGTGCTACCTGATGGGAAGGTACCTCTCCTTGCCTGCTGCCTGGCTCTCCAAAGCTTCTCTTGTTCTTATCATGTCTGAACCAGTATATGAAGCTTTGTTTAGATTTTGGGAAGTGGGCCATGACCTTCCAGTGAATTAGCTGTTGATATTAGTTGTTGAGTTAGGCAGCTGGTATAGGTACTCAAATAAGATATAAAGTTAAAGTTATTTGGACCAAGGTAGACCATCCAATGTAGAGAAAAGCAAACAGATTTTGATTTTTTGATTATATATTGCATTTTGTGACTCTCTAGATTTGGAGACAGGAAATAGGAAAGAGTTCAAGAGGACACCTACTACCAGGCTTGAGAAAATTTAAGGATGACAGTGGCATTTATTGAGATGAAAAGTAAGGGATAATGAACAAGTTTATTATGTGAGTGTGATGGTTCATGCCTGTAAACCAAACTACTTGGGCAGCTGAGGTAGGAGGATGGCAAGTTTCAGGCCAAACTGGACAACTTAGCAAGCCTAAAAATAAAAAAAAAATAAAAGGACTGGGGATATAGTTCAGTGGTAGAGCATTCTGGGTTCTATCACCAGTATCACCAATAAATAAATAGAAGAAAGAAAAAGAATAGAAAGAAAACAGGTTTATTTTTTTAAATTACAAATCTAATTATTAGACAAATAGACATATTGAGTTGAGATGTCTTTGCCACAGTCAAGAAGTAGTAGGCCATATGCAGTTCAAAAGAGTTTAGAGTAAAAATTCATGGGAACAGGCAAACTCTCCCCATCATTCCATCCTGACCCCTAAAATAAGGACTATTGTACTAGGAATATTCAAATGAAAGATCTCTGAGATCTTTATTTCTAACTAGTATGTAGAACACTACATTTTTAAAAAACAACAATAAACCATACTACCATTGGGTATTGTTGAAATCACTGCAAACACACAAGACCTGAGAATGAAAGCATGGTGTGTTACTTAAACTTTGAAAAAATCATGCTATCATATGTTATAAATAACCATCAAAATATCAGTGGTGAATAGTAATAGTCATCTGGATAAGTCAGGACTTGGGACTCAGATACTCTGAGTTGGACTTAGCTGATATTTTCTGATTTTGTTCAAGAAAACCTATGGATCAGCTAAGTAACTCTGCTCATTTGGGAGATGGTGACTCACATGCCTGTGTGGTACATAGTTATCATCTGATTTAGGGATGCTTAATCTCGGAGGACTGGAGCCACTGAAAGCTGCCTCATATGACATTTCTTCATGCTAGCTGACACCAGGCATGTTCTCATTGAGGGGACCAAGAGAAAAGGCAAGCAGAAACACACATGTTCTCTTGAGACTATGTTCAAAGCTGGTACATGGTCACTTCTAATCTATTAGCCAAAATAAGTCACAAGACCATCTCTGACCCAGGGATTGGGAAAATAGATTATATGTCTTAAGTAAGAAATACAAAGTTATAGGTGTGGATACAGAGAAGGTGAAGTATTAGAACAATGAATTGCACATGGTAATTTCTATCACCTTCCCATTTAATTCATGTTAGTTAGCACAGAAAGGTTGATGACATCTAGGGATTTCTATGGATTAAAATATAGTTATCAGATATTGACCTTAATGCTACTTCTTTTCTGGAAGCAATTTCCTTCACTTCCAAATTAATAAAAACCATGGCACTTGGGACATGGTTATTGATTTTGCTAACCCTCTTTTGTTTGTATCTATCAATCCTAAAAGTTTGCCTTCACTTGGCAGGGCAGATGAATACCATTATTAAGCTACCCAGGGAGAAGTCAACTCTATAATGGGGTCTGTGACACAATTTGATTTATAGGGACCTTAACCACCTCATCCTACTAATGTACGTGATGCAGGTTTAAAATAATAATGATGCTAATGCTGATAATCCCTGAAGGACAGAAAATGGAATGTTCCCTCATCTGTCTTGGTAAATCATATGTGTGAAAAATGATGAAAGGTAAGTCTGAGAAAATACAGGTACTTTGTGGTTTAGTGTCACTCCTTAGTTTTAATAGTTTGAGACATACTGGAATATTCTCTGCAAAATTTAGCGATAAGTTGCATTAACTGTATTTCATCTGATCTGTCCACAAAGTTAGTCATGCCTAGTCATGTGTTATTTTAAAGTGGAAGTGGTATTTGGGGAGCTAGAATGCTTAAGGCTACAAATAATAAGAATTTAGCTCACCTTGATCTGAACAATAATGAAATGTGATATCTCTATTGAGCAACTTTCCTAGGTAGGGGGCTCTAAGCTGAGGCTGCAATTCTGTTCTCTACAGTTCTCTTAACTCTTCTTTCTTGTGTGGTCTTTAGGCTAACACTTGCTAGATGCAGCACTGGTTTTTGGTGTATGTAGAGACACAATTTTGGTGTCATACACAGAAAATCTGCTAAAGGCCTATGCTTGTCCAATTATAATTTCACATAAAACTTCATCAAAGGTTTCTTATTTCAGTTCAGAGAATTTTTTGATTGCTTAGTGTAATAACTGGCACTAGTTGTAAGCAGAGGACTAAAATATGGCTTTATTGGAGGTACCTAAATTAAGGTAAAGAGTAGTCACCTTAAGAAGAAACATAAGGTATATTTCTGCAGTTTTTTTCTCTCTCTCACACACATATATACACACTTACATATTTTATACATATTTTATATGTATATGCATATATATGTATATGTCTATATATATATATATTTTTTTTCTTTTGGTGGCATTGAACTCAGAGTTCCTCTACCATTGAGTTAGAACTCTGGTACTTTTTTAAATTTTATTTTGAGACAGGGTCTGGCTATGTTAACCAGGCTGGCCTTGAACTTGAAATCTTTCTGCCTCAGCCTCCCAAGTAGTTGAGATTACATGTGTGCAGCAGTGCACCTATCAGTATGTAGAATACATTTATATATCTAGACCGTTATCTAAGTTCCAGACTTGTATGTCCAACTGCTTACATTACTTGATGGATGTCTTAAAGCTTCCTCAAAATCATCATTTCCAAAGGTAAACTCATGATCTCTACTCTGTCTCCATGTTCACCATCTCAGTGTCAGGCACAGCTCACTACCACAGGCACAAAGGTCACTCTGTCTCTTCTCTGCACTTCAGTTTGGTTTTCCAATCCTTCATCATCTCTTCCCATGTTGCCACTGCATTACTGCCCCAACCATCAACTTGCTCCTAGGCTTTCCCAAAGCTCCACCTCCATTTTTATTCTACCTCCTCACAATATTTTTGTAAATACAGATTTAATCATGTTCCCCCTGTTTAAAACATTTTGGTGAATTGTATTTGCTTTGACCAAGATTCAATATCTTAACCTGCCTTCATCTCTGGTTCCCCTCATACCACTCCTTCCCTCCTCTCCACTCTCATGGACTCTTTTTCCCCACAGGATCTCTGCCTGTCTTTGTTATTTTAGATCTTCATTCACAAATTTATTGAATGTCTTGCATGTGCTAGAGTATTCTACATAAAGTCACCTCTCTCAGGATGTTCTCTCCAACTGCAGGAAATAGAGGTTTCCATGGGTGTGCTGATCTAATTGGGATAATCCTCTAACTTCTGGCAGATTGCTCTTTTCATTTCATTTCTTTTTCTTTCACATTCATTCATATATTCTCATCATTTTCATCCATTTAAGAACCAAGAGTGCATTCCATTAGTGTTCTGAGGAAAATCACTTCAAAATGTGTTTTCTTTTGTTTAACGGATAATGCTTCTTCATCCTTCAGTATTGTCAAAATACACCAGAAACCTTACATTTAATTATAATATGGTGAGGATTTTAGAAACTATTATCTGGGGGTCACTTTCCTCCTATATGAATAATGTCAGAGGGCAGTTTTATTCCTGAGGTCTCTTCTTTCTCATTACTATGAGCATGTGGATCTTTTTTTTTTTAATGCTTCTAATTGGCTACTACATGTTTCAAACAATTCTAAGTGAATGCAATCTTTTGGCTTCAAGACTTTTTATGTGTAAAATCTTGCATTTTATGACTACCTTACTTGAACTGAAAGATTTTAGTCATATATTTCTGGTTTCAATCTCTGTTCAGGGTAATTAAATTTGTGGCAGACTGATCTCCAAATAAATCAAACCTAAAATAATATTCTTATTGTCTTTCTCACATATTCTTCCTTTAAGACTGATGCAGTTTAAGTGATCTATATTTTATACTAAGAAAATCACTATGATTATCTGTGAATAATTTGGATTATTAAGAAAATTTTGTTTATATCTTATACATTTTTAAAAACGATTTCAGCCAAATCAAACAATCTTAGTGCCCTGGTGATGGCATCATGGAACACTTTCCTTTGGAAGATGCCTTTGGGCATAATAAGATGTTATCTATTGAATAGCTCCTTGTTGACCAGTAAGAATTAAGAGGGGTTTAAAGAGGACCACATGATACTCAGAGATATCTTGTAATACTACGTCTGTCTGGCTTATTGACCTTGTTTTAGAAGCCTGAGCTTTAGGATTATAAATGGAATAAAAAAAAAAAAAAACCCAAACCTAATTATTTTTAAAGGGGCCAAGGAAAGGAGCAGTCATGTGTACAGGACACCTTGCATCCGTGGAATCTCTGCAACTTGCAGTGTGCACATGTGCAATGGGAGAGAGGAGCAGTGGGAACTCTGTGTAGCTGTTTGAAGGGTGAATGGCCACTATTATTTAACCTGCTGCATCTTGGCCTTGCATCCTGTCCTTTCTTTGTTCTCTCACACTTCCGTTTTGTTCTCTTCTCCCCCTACTCTCCCCGCCATCCCTTTCTTCTTCCTCTTCCCTTCTTTAACAACCATTGGCCCTCTCCATAATGTGAATTAATTTCTGGGAAAATTATAGTTATGTTTGGAGAAGGCAGGATAAAAATGTTTGGCTCTTTTTCCACATCTCAAGTCATGGTTATTCCTACTGTGGCTTAATTTCATTTCTAGGATTTGGATCCATAAATTTGTGGAAAACACAAAGCCAGTTTTCTCAGTTTATTGACCTTCTGTTGAAAGCAGACACAATTTAGCCAACATCTGGACAGTATTTGTCAAGGCCAAATGTAACTCAAATCCAGACCAGAGAATGAGTTGGTACATTTGTTAGCTAAGCTATTCAATGGGCTTATAAATAAGACCAAAAATATAAAAATTAAAAATCCTTCTGCTTTTTGGTCCCATGCTTGGTTTATTTTCAGCAGGGCTTTTATAGTCAGGATGAACAGACACACACACCACCTTTTCTTTCTTTCTGGTGTTGATAGGAAATTTTGCACCTGGATGATACTCTTGAACCCAGGTTTCTCCTACTGCATAAAATACTTACTGTCTTGGACATTGGCCAACTTTGGCAGCTGCCTTATCTCTTTCAAATGTTAGCTTTCTGTTTATTTACAGGATCACTATAGATTGTCACACTCTCAGGTTGACCTTGTAGACGTGGAAATAGAAGGCCTTCCAGCTGCATTTGGAACTTGGATTAGCTGTGAAGGTCAAAGAGTAGCTGAGGAACGAATAGTTTTGAAGAAGAAAACATGGATTATGACAGGTCAGTGAAGGGTGGAGATATATCTGTATAGGCAAACAGTTGACCTGTCAAAGCAATACCAGCTAGGTCTATGTGTGACCTAAGTGGCAGAAATGAAAATGTTGATTTTTGCATTGAAAAGAAAGACAACATTCAAATTCCTTATTTGTAAATTGGAATTGAAAGGCTTCTCAATGCTCTGGGTATGGACATAGAGAACCGGGAGGCACCTGATGGAAGGGGAAACCTGTCAGCATGTTTTCACAATGCATGCTATCCATGCCCTTATTTGGGTCATTTGCACAATTTCCATGTGTGTAAATGCTAAATCCCCAATTTTGTCTTGCTGATATAAAGTTAGCATTAGCCATAAACTGAATAACATGACACATAAAATTCCTCTTGTATTCTTTCCTGTTTAAATTTTAATGATTTAAAGTTATTTTTAAAAATGTTGTTTAATGTCTGTCTCTTCAAACTGATTTGTGCATGGTGTGTGTGTGTGTTACACACACTTAACTGGACTCTGAGGAGAAGGTCCATGAAAAAAAAAAATGCCTTTGCTACAGTGTCCCAAAAGGCAATGCACCTTGGGAGGGAGCCAGCTTGCTCATTTTCAGACAAAGGGCTGCTCTGAAGGGGAATTGCTGATTCCCCTTTTAGCTTGGCCAGGACAACTGCTTAATCAGAGATTGCTGAAAGAGGTAGAATTTTTAAAACACTCATTTGCAGTTCACTCTCAAGTCAGGTAGGTCAAAATTTTAGACTAAGGTTTGTACAGTTAACTAGCTCTTAGCTCCTTTGGTCAGAATCTAATCAAATGGCTCTAAAATGGAAAACCACCAATGTTCTCTTTGGAAAGGATTTGATTATTGGGAAATGCACTGGCAGATAAAGTTTTCCTTGACCATCTTTCATAGACACAAGCTATTCTTTCGAAGTCTCCACAGTAACTGACCTGATTTCTTCTACCTATTCTAAAAATATTTTTTTTTCCCACAGTAGAGGCTTAATTCTCCTATTAAAGAGAACTGCAGAGTAAAGTGGTATTTATCTGTTTTTGGGGATAATCCATTTTTACTAACACTGGATGAGCTCTTTACAACATTTTAAGAGTCTGAGGACCTTTGTATTTATTTCTTAAAAAGCAGATAAAATCTTGTGATGATGAAAGAGTGGGTAAGGGAGTCAGTAACACTGTAGAGAATTCACATCTCTTTCCTATAATCTAAACTTGAATAAACTGAACCGAGTACATTACTGGTGTTTCTGAAATATTATTTACCAATCATTAAAATTCAGACTGGTGGTTTTTAAATTTCTAATTCCATGTTTCTTCTAGCTACGTTTATTGCTTGTCTAAACTTCTTTTGAAATTGGTAATCTCGATTACACTTCTTTGAATTTAACTGAAGACAAAATAGCTTGCTTTTGGATGTCTCCATGTAATTACAATTTAATTTTGTCTGGTTGATATGCTAAAGATAATGGCTTCTATTTTGCAAAACGCGACCCAGCTACATGCAACACCATTGCCAGAGCCTATTTCAGATGCAGAAGCCAACT
Organism: Callospermophilus lateralis; assembly: GCF_048772815.1. Lineage (NCBI taxonomy): Eukaryota > Metazoa > Chordata > Mammalia > Rodentia > Sciuridae > Callospermophilus > Callospermophilus lateralis. The sequence goes on along the minus strand of NC_135307.1, from coordinate 38,544,610 downwards.
GTTCTCTCATTCCTGCAGAGTTCAGGCTTTTGGATTTTGGCGGCATTTCCATGGCTAGAATGGCATGAAAATTTCTCTTATCTCCATAAAAACTCTAACTCACCAAGTCAGTAATGTACACTGTGGATAGAGAGGAAGCTTCTGAGTCTACCATACCTCAAAATTGGTATCTAGGCTTGGGAGTACTTTTCTCCCTTTCCACTATGTTGTCCTCTGAGAATATTGTCCCAGAAGAATAGCTGGTTTGAGATTAGATTTAGCAATTTAGACTGTCTCAAAATAAAAATTAATTAATTAATTAAAAAGGACTGGAGATGTAGCTCGGTGGTAAAGTGCTCCTGGGTTCAATCCCTGGTCCTTTCCTGCAAATAAACAAACAAAGAGTGAATATTGCCCTTGCTTGTGTCTAATTATTGCCACAAAGAAGGTTCTGAGGTCAGCTTCTGGAGCACTACTAATAAATATTGAGCATTACTAAACCCTCTTGGGTAACAGTATAACGCTCCAGTCTGAAAACTTCAATCTTTTCCCAACTTGAGACATTTATGAGCCTGTCTTATAGCTGTCATTATTGGATTCATATAGTTTTGGTTCCTACACATCAAGATTATCCTCACCTGTGAAGCAGATAGATGTTGTAGTTAGATGCCAAAACTAACTATCCCATGTGGAAGGTACAACCGCAGTATCTTGTCAAGCTGTGGTGTGATGCATTGTAGTGAAAAAGGCACTACTTGTGTTCCAGGAGTCAGAGAGGATTTTACCCAGGGCCTATCAATTGACTCTGAGGCTTTAGACAACTATTTCACCTCTTTGGGTATCATGTTTCCTTCACAAAATTAACTCCAAAAGTTACTTCAATAAATCTATCTGATTGAGTCTATAGGGATTTAAAAATAATCAGATACTGAATAATTTTGTAATCTTCTTGTTGGTTTTTATTTCCCCACCTTTCCTCCACTTTCCTCTGTCTTCTTGGTATCATTACAAAACAGATAGCAACTTGATAAAGGGAGTTTATGAAACCAGATAAGAGAAAGCAAGTGAACATATTGTAATGTTCAAGGATACCCATTTGAAATTTCCTACTATCTGTAGGAGAAAGTCCACTTACTCATTTAAGTACATGTTCATAGATAATGCAGAAGCATGATGATCAAAAAGTACCATGCCTTTCTCAAGATCTCAGGCATCCAGAGAATCAGAAGCACAGTCCAGTCCAAGAAACAGACACCAAGTTCAAAGTCCCTTAAATAAAAACCATTATAGCAAAAAAAAAAACTTAAAAATCAAAACTAAGACAATGTAGAACACTTCAATGTCTTAAAATTATCCCATGCAATAGGAATTCTATACTTAAGATTAGTTAAAAGAAATAAATGGCTTTGGCTAATCACTTGGGAGAATGTTCTCTTTTAACTAACAATGTACTACTACACACCACCAGTATGCTTATCATTAGAAATGTATGCGACACAATGAAACAGGAAATTTGGTCTCTTTCCACTTTTATTATTTGTGCCTTAATATTTTATTTAAAAAAATGTTTAATGACTCTACTACTTTTTCTTTATTACATTTGACAGGAGCCAAAATAACAAAAGGACTAAAAATATGACCCATGTGATAATTGTTTTAGTCACACTAGGTTGACAAACAATGTAATAAAGAATCTAATTTAAAAATTCAGAATGCAACTTGCAAAACATGTTATCAAGTACTGTATCAAATGCTTGAACATGTTTTTAATTGGCAAAACTTTAATGCCATTAAGAGTTTTGCATATGCTTCAGCTAGCTTTTGTGCAGTTGAGAAAAAAATATCAATACCCATCTGTCACTGTGAGTGGAGCACATATGGTAACAGAAGACCTTAAAATACATCAGATGTGGTTTCTATTATCCAAGTCACTTTGGCTCCAAAAGGGGTTCAGCCACCTTGATACAGCTTTGGCTTTTAGAAGTTTAATTTTGCCAATTAAAGTTGTTATTTTATGTGTGACTATGACAATTTTGCTTATATTCCTCTGCTGTGTTATTAACAGTCATTAGTAAAAATTCTGAGCTCATGTAAATCCTTCTGTTCCAATTCAGATGTGTGTAACAGTACAGGCAACGACTCTGCCTTCAAGCAGACACCCTTCTCGGATGGCTAAGTGATCAGTGTTGGCAGAGGCCCTCGGTAGATGCCTTCTGTCCTTTCTGGAACTGCCCTAATTTGACTTCCAGTAGCAAACATAAATGGAAAGATGAATCAATTTTCCAGATATTTCAAGTCAAAGCACTAAAGTGGAAAAAAAAGAAGAAGAAGATAATCTCAACCTGGGGAAGGTGTTGTATAATCAAGTGTCATTCGTTCACCTTTGAATGGTTACTCGGTGGCAGGTACTGTGTTAAATACCATAACTGAAGAAACGTAGATTGACGACACTCACCTTTAAGAGCATATAAAAACCTAGTGTAGGACATGTCTATAAACAGAGCTAAACAGAGCATTATAGAAGTCTCTAGAGAATGCTCTGGGAGCCTACAGGAAGAATGATTCCTAGGGGAAAATCAGAGACAATAAATGAAAGGAAGAACAGGAGCTGTTCTTGGGAGGACTGCTGCTGAAATCATGAAGAGCACACATACAGACATGGAGATGGGAAGGAGGATGTGGAATTTCTGGAATGTGAGCAGTTCCTGGGGTAGGAGGGGAAGGCACAAGGAGAGAAGATGGACCTGCAAAAAAAGCAGAGGGCCAGATTCCAAACGCTCTTCTATTTCTGGATCTGGAGCTCCATCCTGAAGATGTAAGGGGTCTTCCTAGCATCTGAGCAGTAAAAGGATATAGTTAGGTCTCCACTCTGTGTAAAGCATTCTTTTTGCAGTGGCTCAATTACAGGCTCTGGGGTTAGAGTCAGTGGATTCATTCTGGGGGGTCTAAGAGGAAGTGGCATTGCAATGACAGAAGAAAGGATAAATTAGATAAATTAGAAAAAAATATATAGGCTAGGAATGTACAAAAATCAAGGCTACCACAGTTTTCTAAACTGATGAAACTTGCCATGTGATGTTTACCCTTGCCTTTGTTGCTGACTCCACACAAATTCACAGTCCTGCTTGATATGTTAGGCAAATAGGAAGTAAATGGGGAAATGGACACTACTTTCTTTTTGTTTTAAATAATTTCAACAAATCCTACAAAACTAAAGAAAAAATGTCCAATGTAGTGTTGTAGTTTAATTATACATAGAACAGAATCCATAAAATTCATTCTTTCCCCATTCTCTTGCACAAATTAAGCATCGTGATCTCTTTTATATCGTTTTCTTGGATGGGTTTGAATTTCTTTTAAGCATTCTCAAAGTTTATTCTCAGATTACCTTAGCAAGAATCTGTATACTGCTTAGGGAGTCAGTCTTAATAAAGAAACAAAAACTATCCATTCAAGAGCCAGCCTTAGCAAAAAGCAGGCGCTAAGCAACTCAGTGAGACCCTGTCTCTGAATAAAATACAAAATAGGGCTGGGATGTGGCTCAGTGGTGAGTGCCCCTGAGTTCAATCCCTGGTACCCAAACAAACAAACAAACCATATGTGATTGTAAAGATAGGGGTTCAACTGGAGATAAGACCCACAATAACCATGATTTTGCATCCAGACATGAGCAGTCAGTGTAGTGATGGCTCAAAGACTTCACAGGATCTGAAATAGTAATATTGTCTTCTTTCTTTGCTTTGCCAGCAATAGGATATTGCCCAGTCAGCTTGATCTAAGATGGCTCACTATACCATCCTTGTTTTGGCAAGTGTGATGGGTTAGAGGGTTGTACCTTTCTTACTTTGAAGGACATGCACAATTTCAATATCCACTCAAATATTCCTTGCCAGAAATTGATCATATGACCATACCAAGATTCAAGGAGTGTTAGGAAATATGGTCTTTTGTTTTTTCTTGGTACATGTGAGTCCAACTAAAAATTATATAATATTATCTAAAGAGGAGAACGGACACTGGAAGACAACCACTAGTTTCTGAAGGGGTACCCCATGGGACTATGGAGGCATTCATTCATTTGCAGATATAGCATTATCACACTGCCCCTCTTTTGCATTGACTTTCATGAGCAATCAGTTCTGTTGCAGAGCATATAAATATTTATTATCCCTGTCATTCACTTATTTCACTTATTTAACAATTCAATAATCATTGACCTTGCAAGTTATGACATAAGTTCTAGAGACGGAAAATTCCCAGTCTTTCTCCATAGAGCTGACAGATGAAAGGTGGTGAAATAGAGAATAACTCAGTAATTACCAGAGGCCATGGTCAGTGCCACACTTTGGCAGATGATCCCCCTCAGAGCCGGCAATGTGCACAGGGCAACAGAATAATTTGCTGAGATGCTGATTTCTGCATTCTCACTCCCACAGGAGGATCATGTTCTCCTCGTCTCCCTTTGCTGTGGGATCAGAAGGAGGATCTGGGTTCTAGTCTCTTGCTTCAGGCCATTTTAAATGGTCCTTTTAGGCACAAAACAGAGGAGAAAGGCACTTTACCCTGAGATTTTCTTGGGGTTTCTAGGCTGGCTGCCTGCTACTGAGCCCCAAATTCCTGTGGGGGTAAGGATGGACTCAGGTACTGTATATAGAGAAACTGACCAATGAGAAACAAGGTGAGCTTCATGCAAAACCACAGAAATGAAAATACTAAGGTTGGCAGAAGGTATGTGAGATGGCAGGGGTCTGTGTCTTCAGTTAATGCCCTAGCTTTAGGGGTTCCTGGCAAAAGTCCCCATGGACTTTTCTTATTTAGTTTGTTTTTGTTTATTATTATTTTTTTAAACAGTGATTTTGCTTCCTATCACTTTCTCCTGTTTCCTGTCACTTGAGCCCCTGGCCTCCCATTTGTTTGCCAGTCAGGCTTGTTCCCTGCTGTGGTTTGAATGTGATCCTCAGAAGTTCATGTGTTGGTACCTTAATCCCCAATTCCTGTGTGAATGGCATTTGGATGCGGGGCTTCTGAGAAATAATTAGGATTAGAAGAGGTCATGCGTGTGTGGCTCCCAGGATGGCATTAGTGGCTTTACAATAGAAGAGGAGACAGAATTAGCACACTTACTGTCTCACTGTGCAATGCCTTCTTATGATGCAGCAGGAAGGTCCTCCCCAGGTGCTAATCAGATGCCAGTACTATACTCTGGACTTCCCAGCCTCTAGAACTATGAGCCCATTCTTTACAAATTATCTGGTACTGTTACAGCAATAGAAAACAGCCTAAGACATTTTGTTCTTCATAGCCTTGGGGCTCCGTGCTGCTTCTACGTGGGCTGCTCATCCCCCAGAGCCATTTGGCTCCTTCCTTGACTTCCTTCGGGATTTTGTTTATCTTGCTCTGTGCAGTCTTCCTTGGCCATTCTTTCTCCAATGTCAGCCCCACTCCTCAGGCTGACTCTGTATCACCTCTCCTTCTGCTCCTTAGAGCAGGCAGAGGAAAATAGACAATAAAACAAATAATTTCCAAGCAATAAGGGATTTTTTTGTGTGTGCTTTATTCAATAGTATATCTCTAAGATGGCACCTGATATATATTAGATACTTCATAAATATTTGTTAAATAAATGAGTAATGACAAATCCTTTCTCCTGAGCAAAGCAAATAGGAAATGTGGTCCCATATTGGGTCATTTGGGCTATGGAACTTCAATAGAAATTCTGGATTTACGAACAGCTTTCCTCCAAGATTTCTGGCAGGTATCAGGCATTTTGCATCTAAACAATTGGAGGCATTAGAGTCATAGAAATTTTGATGTTTTAAAAATGGAGATGTGTCATTTTCTATGCCTGAGTGTTTTGACCAAATTCTTTCTGTTTTGAGGTTTGTGAAAGTTTCTCCTTGTATCATTGACTTACTTTGATAAAGGAGTCGGAAACTGGTTCCTTCTCTCTGCATTAGACTTCGACGCTCTGTATAATGGATGTTCTTACTTTGCTCAGTACTCCTTTTAGTCAGACCATGTTGTAAACTGTCACCTAATGAATGTGATCTAGCCTACTATTCCCCTCCCCACTATTTCTTAGAGGAGTTCACAGAAACAAACAAAAACAAACAAACAAACAAACAAAAAACCAACCCAGGTGAAGAGGACAAAAATAATTATCCTTTGGTTAAGATAAACAAAATTTTATTTCCACAGTTTTATTCAAGTTCATATGATTTTATGCAGAAGGGTTAATTTTAAGTTAATTGAAAGTGTGTGATATACAAAAAATATTAAGGAATTTGAAGGAATTTAAGGGATCTGAAGCTACCATTTATTGAAGGCATATAGAATGTCACCTGTCAATTTACTAACTGAATGAAGAGTTTGATGCTTTTCATCCCAATGTACAGGGAATGAAACCAAGTTTTGGGATGTCAGTAAGCACCAAGTATGTATTGTCAGTAAGTGGCAGGGGTACATTTTTATCTAGGTATGTTTGATTCTAACTAAACTTTTCACTCTATCATAGGGTTTCCAACTGCCTTTTAAATGCAGAATGTTCTTAAAGTTTTGTCCTGTACATTCTAAGGTGAAACCTCCACATTTTCTTTCTTTCTTTCTTTGGAACCAGGGATTGAACTCAGGGGCACACGACCACTGACTCACATTTCCCAGCCCTATTTTGCATTTTATGTAGAGACAGAGTTTCAATGAGTTGCTTAGCGCCTTGCTTTTGCTGAGGCTGGCTTTGAATTTGTGATCCTCCTGCCTCAGCCTCTGGAGCTGCTGGGATTACAGGCATGCCCCACTGTGCCTAGCTCCACATGTCATTTCTAAAGGAGATTATATTTTCCCTTTTTTCAGAAAAAAAAATACCTTTGATTACTCAGGTACTTGGTTGGTATAAATTGTTCTCCTTGTTTTTGCATTGCTGTGTAGGAATCTTAAGTTCCCTGCTATTCAAAACACAGATTCATTTTCAAAAGTCCTACATTGAAGTAAGTTTCAACTATGTATTTGTTTTAAATGTGTTTCTAGAGGCTCAGGCTCAGGATCTGAGCCTCAGCTGCTCTACACATCACTTAATTTAGTCAAATTACTTAACAAAGCTCTGCCTTAGTATTTTCATCTGTAAAATGGAGGTATGATATTATCAGTGTACCGATTAGTTTATATGTGTAATAGAATTAAAATGCTTTGAACCAAGCATAACACATGAAAATAACCAATAAAATTGTTATTTTTACCCAAACACTATAATCTTAAAGAGAAAATACTTTCACTTTCTAGGGCACAGAATACTAAAATTTATAATGGTTCCCTTCCTGAGTGGCTTCCTGTTAACTATATTTTAATATCAAGTCTGTTCAGAAGCATGAACTGGTGAGTGAGCTACACAAGCTGGGTGTGATACTTTTTCACTGGCAAGCAAGCCATCTGAAAGCAGTCCTATGTAGTTTTTTTATTCTAATGACCATGCATTCACATGGTTGATAACAATGAAAGTAAACTAAAATAAAACTCAGTAAACACCATCAGAGGTTCTTTCTGCACTGACACAATATTTTGAAAAATGGTAAGTAAAGCAGCAAAATCAAAGCCTTCTCTTGCCTTTTCTGTGTGAACTGTATCTGTAGATAACCGAATAGTAGGTAAGGGGATTCTTTCCTTTTTTTCCCACAGAAGAATTATGGAACTATGTACTTATTATCACAGTGGCCTCTCAAAAGAAAGAGAAAGAAACACAGAAAGGCAGAGAACAAAGAGAAGTAGACAGGCATGTACTTCCATTTGGATGAAGATGCTATTTATAAAATCATACCCCAAACTATGAATCACAGGAAATAGAGACAGAAGAACATGTAAACCTACACAAAATGATGTAATCATCAAAATTCAGAATGAGAGAGATTACACAAGATGAATCATTCATTTTCTCCATAGATAAATATAAGATAAAATAGTTGAAGGAAATTCACATGGATTGAAAGAGATTTCAAAGCATGGCAAGGTGTAGATTTTGCCTAGATCCTGATTCAAACTGCACAACACATTTTATTACATTTGTCAAAGAATCAGACATTTGGATACTGGATTGTAATAATTGATTCATGCTTGTAAGTTTAGTTCATATTTTACTAACTCTATATTTAGTTTGGGTATTTAAGAGAATTTGGGGTTCAGAATAATACAAGTTACTATATAAAGGTCATCATACTAAAAGCATAGAAAGGTTTGCCAGATACTTGAGGAACTTAAATAAGAAATAGAATATATTCAGTTTATAAATACAGTTTAAAATGTTTAAAGGTGGTTTAAAATCTTTGCAAATGAAACCAAATACATGGTTGCACTCCCTATAAAACTGTTGCTGAATTTGCTATATATATACATACATATGAATAATTTACAATTTATAACACTAATATTCCAAATGTTAAGTTTTAAAAATTTAAAAACAAACTAACATTTCATTAGCTGTTCCATTGTTTAAGAAGCAAAGAACTTACAAAAAGAAGAACCTGCATCATCTCATCTCACAATTTTTAACAAATAAATTGCTCACAGAGTTTCTAATAAAAAAAAAAAAAGGCGTTTAATGCAATGAATAGAAGTGAATTTTGGGAGCCCTGATAGGAGTGACACTCCTGAAATGTCACTTTCTCTGAGGCTGTCAGACAAGGCAAGGGCAGGGGCAGGCTGGCGGGGAGGGCTTCAGCATTAACATATTTCCTAGACGCTCCTTCTCCTTGGTCCAGCATAATGGATGCCTCCCAGCTCCCTGTGGACACTGGAGCCCATCAGGCCAGAAGCAGATTAAAGCTCACACACTTCAAATTGGCGGCTTGCCGCAGCTTGCCAGAAGGCTAGAGTTCAGCGCAGCTTTAATGGAGAAGTCTCTACTCCTTCTCCCCATTTCCCTTTTGCCTTTCTTTAAAAGGAGCTTGCATCCCCAGCAAACCTCAGGCCTGCCTCCTTTTAGCCCTGCAGTGGGGTTGCAGCAGCCTCTGGGGCTTGGGTCTAGAGCTCTAAGAAGGGACTGGCCAGACTGGGGTGGAGGGATTGGAGCTTTGGCAGGCTCCCCCTTCTCCACTCCCACCCCACAAGTGGATTGCGCTGTGCACAGTGAACTGTCAGCAACGACTGATTTATAAGACCGATTTACCTTCTGGAGAGTGTAATTATGTTCATAGTTAAGAATTAATCAGGTGAAAGAATTATGGAATAATCATTCTCCGGACTTTGAAGGACAAACTAAATGGAGACCCACCAATGCAGCTGCAGAGCCGCCCGTCAGGAGTCCTTTGACTCCTTGTTAGTTACAGAATGAGGTTCCTGAGCTCCCTGTCCTCATTTGTAAAAAGAGCAAATGAAAAATCTTGCTGAGTTTCTCTAGAAGGATAATTCCTAGTCACCCAGCTTAAAAGGTAGGGAGAAGGAGATTTTGTGAAAGAAAAAAAGTTCATAGAGACCGGATTATCTCTGAGCAAGGATTTGACTGCTATTTCCTGTTTAAGAGTGTTATTAGCTGAATGGCTGTCACTGCCTGAAACAGTCAGAATTTCAGAAAAAAAATTTACTTTATTGTTTTTGCAAATGTGCTTCCCCTTCTCTCCAGTGGTGTGGTTGGATGGTTTTCACTTTCAGAATTGTCTTCTTTTAGAAGTGGAGGGCTCTCCCCCCATTACTTTTCTTTGTGGGCAAGGAACATGTCAGTTAATTTAGGTTATTTCTCGAAATGTTGCATTACTCTCCTCCCCACACATCCCTTTTGAATCTGGCTTCTCAGTTGGGAATTGGCAGACTATTTTGTATGATCTCTGAGGAGAATTTCTAAGAGTCCCATGACAATTACCTTGCAGTCCAATCACATATCCCTTTACTATTAAATTTTGAAGAAAAGTGGCTGCAATAGAAGCAAAGAATGGAACAGATTGAATGAGATTACTGCAGTGTCTGAAAGCCGTCACACCATTTCCTTGACAAGATACCATCAATTCCAACGCTCTGCTTCATAATTGAAAGGAAGGGGCCATGCAATCCACAACCCCAATGGCCTGGTTTTTGTTAGTCATTCAAGTACATTCACATAGCCAAGAATATGGTCTGCAGGAGTCTTTGCCTGCCACCTTTCTTCAACTCCCTTCCTACTCCTCCCCTTGGGCCTCCACCTCATTTTACTTTTTTTTTTTTTTTTTGGATGCTTCCATTCTCTGACCTTGAGATTGCCCTCTTATTTCAGGGTGGCAGAGATTCTCTGTTGCACAGTTTATTTCTCCTCTTCCCTGATGGCCTCAGATTCTTTAATCCTCTTTTCATTAGCCAACTGTTAGTCCTTAAGCCTGCCAGCTGCAGCAGAAGTTAAAACTGGGAGCAGAAGGGAGAAAGGAAAATGAGGCATCTCAGGAGGCTGCCCTCAGGATGTGGCCTCAGGATGTTCAGATTTTGCACAAACCCAAGGAACAATCACGTGGGGTGGGGTTCTTCTCTTATGCTAAGTGAAATTAGCCAATCCCCCCCCAAAAATGCTGAATGTTTTCTCTGATATAAGGGGAGTGATTCAAAGTGGGGTAGAGGGGGAGAGTATGGGAGGAAGATTATCTCTAGATAGGGAATAGTGGTAGGAGGGAAAAGGAGGGATAGGGGGAATAGCAAGGATGATGGAAGGAGACAGTCATCATTATACAAAATACATGTATGAAGAATTTGGTGTCAACATACCTTATATACAAGCACAGATATGATAAATTTTGCTATAAAGGTGTATTAAGAATTGAAATGCAAAAAAATTAAGAGAGCTCATGTATAATGGCATGATTTGGTGTGAACACACTTTATATACAGTTATGAAAAATTGTGCTGTGAATGGATAATTATGAATATAATGCATTCCACTATTGTCATGTATGTATGAAATTTAAAAAAAATTATTAAAAAGTTGCTATTTTGGAAGTGAAAAGGGGAGAATCTTTTTAATGTGTAGCTATGCACACACTCACATACACACACAAAAATAAACACAAAACTTCAGATGTAACTACAGGTATTGAATCTTAGAGATAATCCTCCATGACAACTGCTGGGGTCACTAGCTCACATTTAGTGTCTCAGGAGAAAGGGTAGGAAACCTATCACCATGCTCGTTTTATGTTCAGCTGTAGAACTGACTCTCATGGACCATGCTTCCTGCAAACCTCATCTATCATAAGTCCTACAGAGATCTCAGGGAGATACCAAAAACATGTCAGTAACTCTCATCTAAGCAGGACTATGAAGAATTGTTTTGTCCCATCATACTTTCCTACTAGAATTATTTATTCCAGCTCCAATTGTTTACATTTTCACTTATCACTCTTGTTATCTTCTATGCAGATAGGCTCCGGCTCTCTTAATTAATTGGCATGGTGGGAGAATGGGAACAGCCCTTGGCTGGGAGCCAGGAGGCAGGTTCTAGTTCTGGCCCTGCTCTCCAGCAGCTGGCTGGCCTCAAGTATGTCCTTTGCCTCTTTGGATCTCAGTTTCTGTGAATACACACTGAGGGAACTGGACCAGGTCAGTCTCTCTACAGAATGTGATGCTCATGAGAAGGCAGCCTTGTAAGAAACTGCACTTTCTCTTCTGTCTTCTCAGGGACCCGCCATGCACAGGGACAACTTGTTACAAAGTCATCTTTTATATCTGCTTTAACCAAGAACTTCCCCAAGATTTTTTTTTCTCCTCCCTCCTCTTTCATGCCTCTTCATTCTTTCCTTTCTTAAAAAAAAAATGTAATAATATAAATAATGTAATTAATTAACACATAATCAGCATTCTATGAAACTCACTGTGAAAAATGAGGAACTAAATTAATTTTCTCTAGGCTGATTGGTTGTTTTACCTCTATGTGTGAACTCTAGATATACTCAGAAAGCTACAATACAGAAACCACAATATATTGTTTTAATTATTGCCTAATGATTATATAACCATATTTACTGGTTTCCTGAGTGCTAATGAAATAAGAACCAAAGTAGACAAGATAAAATGTATTTTTAACACAAAAGAATATCACTATATTTATTTAACATTCTTGAGAAGTGAGGTGATCTGCATTAAAAATAATCTACATAACCATAATTTACCATTTAACTGCCAATAACACTTTACTTCTGCTATTTCTTTATTCACTCATTCAATTGGTAGAGAAATTCTTAACCTATTTTTCTGTTTAAACCCCTTTGGCTATGGCTAAGAATCTATCTCAAAACAATGTGTTTAAATACCAACAAAACCCCAAAAACATAATATCACAAAAGACACAAATTTAAATCAATTTATCAAAATACTTTAAAAATATGTAATACATATATACTCCTTTGTTAATGCATCAGAAAAGATCTAACAGTGGATTTGACAGTTGCTTTAAAATTAAATGATGAGTCTGGCATGGTGGCTCATGTCTGTGATCCCAGTGACTTGGGAGACTGAGGCAGGAGGATTACAAGTTCCAGGCCAGCCTTGGCAATTTATAGAGGCTCTAAACAGCATGGGAAGACCTGTCTGAAAATAAAAAGTTTTGGGAATGTTGCTCAGTGATTAAGTGCCCCTAGGTTCAATCCCCAGTATCCCCCCCAGCCCAGAAAAAGGTTAAAAATGATGAGCACAAATTTCTATAACAATTGCAGCCAACAAATCCAACAGGTAAAAAGTCATAGATAGCATTGTTTGTTGCAGATTACCCTTTCCAAAGAGAGCCACAGCAATAAGAATACAAAAGCCTCTGGATGCTGCCACCCCTACCATCCAGTCAGTCCCAGCTTTTGAATCTTCCTGAGATCACACATATCATGAAACAAAGGAAAACCATCTTCACTGCCTTCTGTCCAAATCCCTGGTCCAAATAACAGATGAGCAAAATAAAGTGGTTGCTTTATACCACTAAGTGTTAGGAAGTTTGTTATGCAGAGATAATAGCCACAACAGTACCATAATACAATGTATGTAAGTTCTAAAAGAAGTGCTCCAACCTGCAGTTCCAAGGCCAAGGTTGGGAAACTCAGAGAATAATGATTCACCTTCTGGTTTGGGTAACTAAATGCATGGTGTTTAATTCAATGAAGTAAAGAACAAAGGACTACAGAGAATTTGGAGGTAAAGAAATGTAGAGATTGTGAGATTTATTTGGCCACATTTCTGAATTGTTTGATGCTTGTGGGCTTTTAAATGATTAAAATGCAGATCAGGCACTCAGAAAACAATTCTGGATGAGACATAAGGCTTGGGAATATCAGTATGGATAGAATGGTGGAGGCTGTCAGCTTGCTGAATTTTACATAGTGTATAGGAAGGAAAAGAAGGGGACAAATGGAGTCAGTAAAACTGGAAGAACTGAAATGAAATGGATAGAGAAAACCCAGAAAGGAAAATGAGATATGGTCAGTGTGGAATACCATGGAAAGGAAGAGAGGTCTTGAATGTATATAAGCTATACATTCCTTCACCTTCACTGACAGTTCTCTACTAAGATAATTGTGAATGTGTGTCTTTTATGCATCTAAATGGTTTATGAAACGAAAAGAGATTGAGAATCAGAGCCATATCGGACATGAGAGCACTGTTGGCTCTGGCAATTAAGAGAAAAATAACACTAAACACTCTACATTTCCTTTCCTTCTAAGAATACTCAGTATACAGTTTCACTTTTTCAATGGTGACTTGGCCAATTTCATGAACATGTGATAGTCAATAGTAGAATTAAATCATGCCTTCAGAGACCGCTGTTGTAGGCTAGGGCGGTTAGTTTTCAAGGAACAGCTTGTTCTGTGGGTCTGTGGTTGATGACTTCGTGGTTCTACACTCCTCTCTCGGGGGCAATTGTGGTTTGTGGTCTTCCCCACACTATGACTTTTTTTTGTTAGTTGGTAGATTTACTCTCTTCTCTCCTTCAGCATCTATAAAGAGGCCAGCCATCTCTGGGTCTGCTTCAGGTTCCTCTATCTGAATAGGGAGTTGTTGGCTGCCTCAGTTGTTTTATCTCTCCATTTCATGTAACTAATGTATCGTCAGTCTCCTATGTCTCCTGTAAAAGGTTACCCCAAACTCAATGTCTTAAAATAACACAATTTATTGATTTACTGTTCTCAAGGTGATAAGTTTGAGATGGGTCTCATGAGATGAAGTTAGGTGTCTGTGGGTTTGTGTTCTTTTCTGGATATACTGGAGGAGAATCTGCTCCTTGTTCATCACATCTTCTTAAGACATACCTTGCCTTGTTTCTCATCTGTTATCTTCAAAGTCAGTAGTACTGGTTTTCATGCTGCTAACTCTCTAGATCTCCTCTTTTACCTCCCTGTTCCACTAATACATTGTAATCCATTGGTCTTACCTAGTTAGTCTAGGATAACCTGTATATCTCAAGGTTAGCTGATCAATAAATTTACTGTCATCCATAATCTTAATTTCTCTTTGTCAAGCAATGGAACATATTTACAGGGTAAAAACAATTAAAACATAAACATTTTTAGACAATCATTATCCTGCCTATGCCACCTAGGAAAATACAAAAATTTCCCAAGAAAAATTAAATTACCAAACACAATGTGTAAAATCTTCCAAAATTATCCCAGTGCATTCTGTATCTTAGAAGACTATAATCTTTGTGTCAGTTATTTTTACTATTTTGGTGTCATTTTCTCTTCAAACACAAAGTCTTTTTCTGGAAGGTTTAATTTGTGGAACCCTAACATTAAGATCTAAGAGACAGAGATGACTCCATATCAGTTTTTGTTCTGGCTCAATTTCTGAACAATAGCCTGCACATTCAGAAATGCAAAGATTATTTAAAACAGACCTATGTATTCTGGGTATCTCTATGACGTCTGACTTGTGGGAGTTTAAAGCAGATTCCACAGTTATGAGGTATTGGATCATTGCAGGAGCCTCAGGATGAATCTAAGTTGGCATCCACTTTCTAGACAAATAGTTGTCAACATGGATCTTGTTTTTTTCCTAATTCTGCTCCAGGGTAGTCAGCTGTTTAACTTTGGGGACAAGAACTGTGACCTGTTCAACTTTATTTTCCAATCTTGAGGAGAGTCCTAAGTAAATTTCCAATTTGGAGTGGTAGAAGATGTTACAGTCTTTAATGGGGAGGTAGATGGAGAGGATCACAGATTGACCCTGGGAGGGACAGGGTAATATAGGCCTAGGTACCTGCAGGTCTAGGTCTTGGCTCGAGCCATTGCAGTGGCCTTGGCCATGGGATGGGGTGGGTATGTGTAAATTAAATGCAACTAAGGCGCATCATTTTAAATATAGGTGGTGTTGCCTTGTGTAAAGTGCTAGTTTTGAAGCAGACAGAGTGGGGTTTTAGGCATTTATTAGGCTGTGCCATCTTATTGTCTCTGTGCCTCAGGGCTGGCCTCAGGCTTGGCGGATCTGCTACATTTGATCTGAGCCCCAAGGAGTCTGAAGCCTCACTGTCTGGTTTTTCCCTCTTTTTCCTTCTCCTAGGAGTCAAAACTTTAATTATAAAGGCCTTTGTCCTGGCATCCATCCTTCCAGGCTTGCTCCCTTTTTCTCATTTTGACCAACAGCTGCTCCCCTGACAACCACTCAGCACAACACTTTTACATTCAGACTCACTCACTTAACCACCTGCACACACACACACACACACACACACACACACACACACACATCCGAGTTTACGATTTGATCAAAGATTACTCCAGAATCAAGAATATTTCCAAGTGTAAGAATTATAGACAACAGCCCTAGAAGGGTATAATGGGGTCCACCTACCTACTGTTTGCAGACCTCAGCCACCCACTGCACTGCAGTATCTGGAAGTCTCTAGTCAAAACTCTACAGTCTCTGGGGTCTATTAGTTTAATAGCATGACACAGTGTTTTAAATATTTTGAGTCAGCGTCAGATATAATATGGAGTAGGAGTAAATATGCAGCTTATTTTTAAGAAATAAAACCTTGCCAGATGTTTTTGGCAGCCTTCAGGAGCCTGCAGTTTCCTCTTTACTTTCACAATACTTCAGGAAAGTTCGAGAGCGTGGATCTACATTTTTCACTTTACTGAGATAGAAACTGAAGTGTAGCTCAGGGTTAAAGCTCACATCTCCAGGCCTGCCCCAGACTGTGCCCCTCTCAGCACACTGCTCAGCCCTGGAGGGGACAGGGGACAGCTCACTCTCCTTTCCAAGGTCCCCCTTGCTTTCTAGGGTGAGTGCCCTATCTGATCCCTCTCGTGATTAATGTGGTTTCTGAAGCATGAGATCTGATTATGACCCCGTGTTGTTATATTTAATTACAAATCTCATTATGGCCCTGGCCATAACACCGTGTAGTCCTCCTTGCAGTCACCTTTGCTGATCTGACTGCCTGCACGTCCGTCTTTATGATTTACTCTAAATTGTTTTAGAATCATAGACTTCTAGAGCTGGAAGGGAGGTTAGAGATCATGAAGTTCAATCCCCTCATTTTACAGATAAAATTACAAAGGCCCCAAAGAGAATAAGTCATCTTCCAAAGGTCATTTGACAGACGTGAGACTGGGACACGGGCGCTGGTCCCCAGGCCAGTGATGATTCTCTGCGCCAGGCTGCCTGCCAGCTAACACAGGTAACCACCTCCTTATTCCCTGGCTTTGTGCTATGTGATGGCTTCATGAGGTGCACAGATTATATTGTACCATCTTTTTAATACAAAGTGAGTTGCAAGTTGAATCAAAACCACTAAGTTCTTTAAGCAGAGAATGCTTGATCAGATATTTTTCACCATCTGGGCCTCCATTTGAGTTGATAACACGGTTGGAGAATGACCTGCTCTCGCTGAAAAAAGACATGAAGCTAACTAAATGTAAGAATTGTCAAATAAAAACAAATTTGGACTCAGATAAGGAGAAAGTTTATTTAAAGACTATTGGGATAGGGAGAGGAGGGCTCTGGTCCTGGGGCAGGAGCACCATTGCCACAGTGGAGAATGCTCAAATGAGATCTCCAGGCAAGTTCATGGAAGCTCATATGGGCAAAGCCTTCCTCTAGGGAGAAGTGAGCATATTGAAGAGCTGTGGCACCTGGGAGGAGTGGGAAGCTGGCTGGACAGCTCATCAGAAAACCATTTTCTTTGTGGTTGGTTGACATTCAGGAGGAGATCTAGGAAAGAGGCTGGTCCCTCTACCAAGGTAGACTCAGGCTGAGGGTGGGTCAAATCCTGGATCCCATGGGTGATGGGAGAATGCTGGATATTAGCAGATATCTTGTCTCAATTGGTCAGTGGTGACAGTTCAGTCATCATATCTCTCTCTAGCTTCTACATATGAGAGAAAACATTTGACTTTTGCCTTTCTGTCAATAGGTGTGTCTTACTTCATTAGAAGGACGTTCACTTGGCATGATACTCTCCATTCCACAAGGAATGGGAATTTTGAGGGTCTGTGTCTTACCTCTTCATAGGTAAATCAGGAAGACCTCTGTGAGAACCCTCTCAGTCATATGGGGTCTTTTACCTCAAGCCATTTCCTGCAACACAAAACAGAGGGTCTTTGTTGACCCTGATCTTTTCCAGAAGCATAGGGCTTAGGTAAAGTTCAACATTTCAGTGCTTAGGAGTATCAGCATCTTCTTTCAGTGCAGTTTCTCCTATCACACGCTGGCTTTCTTTCTCCTTCCTTTTGTGCAGGGGAAGTTACAGTGGTTCGCATTATGTCAGAAAGTTAACTTACTAATCCGCACTTGACAGGTCCTTCTTTGCCTTCTTAACATTGGGCTAAACACTACTTATTCCATGGAGTCTACAATAAGGGCATAAAGAGTCATCACTATTTTATTTTTCTCTTTATATGCAATGAATAATGCTTAGAATTGAATGGAGTGGGTAGGCTCTTGGGGTGTGAGCTTTTGGCTCTGTGAAGTACGGTATACCCTTGAATTGGCTTAGAAACAGCCCAGCCATGAATAATAATTTATAAGATCATACGAGCCCTCTTGCAAGTGCTATGCTTTAAGCCCTTTTTAATGTGAGGCTACAGAGTCCATTGCAGCTAATTCTAGGGACTGGAGGGTGAACAGTAATAGTGATTCCAGTTCCCTGAAAGTTCTTCACCAGCCAAGAGAGACAGCTTAAAGCTTTCCATTGTTTATAAACCTGCTCCTGAGAAGTACCATGGAGAACTGCCAGCTATGTAAAAGACTATTTGCCATGATGCTTAAAAATCCCAAAAAAGAGGCAAAGTGATGGCTGGAGGTCAAACTATAAGACAGTCTGTTCCATCTTGGATCAAATCAGACATTGCCCTTGCTAAACCTCAAGGTCGAAATGTAGTGTGCAAACTTAAATGACTCAATTGAGGTAGGCAGTGAAGTTCAGCATTACCTGAATTTTTGCTCCCACATTTATTGTAGAGGGAAAAAAAAACCAAACAGTTTTAAACAGTGTTTTACAAAGTACTACTGAGATTTCCTTTACTAAATCACTACAGCCAAAGATAACCCCAAGATACAATAATGAAAATCAAACCAGTTCTGATACCGCCTCTTTCCCAGGGATCTCAAATCACCTCTCTAAGTTCCTGGACAGTTCAGGAGCGCACACTGGGTCTACTGGAAGGTTTTGTTTTGTTTTGTTTTGTTTTAGAGTAAGTAGGTCACTACCTATTACAGACCTGACTGGCTGGTGCTTTAATTTGCTCCTCCCAATGCTTGCCTGAAATTCTACCTGTAGATTTCTTTTCAATGAATTCTGTACTACAATGCAAAGTAGCTTGGGGCAAAAGAAGAGGTGAGTGAGATTAAAATCCATCACCAACCCTACAGATTGGATTTTTGTGAGCCGGTTAGGATTTCACATAGGGAGGAGATTTCTAGTCTGGGTGAGCAGGACTGAATGGCAAGGTTGGCTGGTCTGGGGAATATTACAGGGTAATCAGGTGACAGTTCTCTCAGGTTTCCTCTGCTCTTTCCTTTCAACTCTTCCAGTCCCTCAGGAGGAAGGAAGTTTCCCTCCATCTACATGAAGCTAATCTCTTCACCTGTACCATCCATCAGTTATTCTTACAGAAGACCTTTCTCCATTACTTGTTATTTTGTTTTCTTATTTATTCAGTTTCTCCTTTTCCATGGATACCTTCTCATTAGCTTAGAAATTA